>NC_085034.1:6455457-6755457 GCF_963692335.1 Osmerus eperlanus
GAAGATGGGCTTGGATGTGACAGAGCGCTGTCAAGCAGCACGGTGGTGGCTCGGGTTCTCCTGGAGCGACTGGATACCCACGGGCAGGAGGAGAAGAACAGAGGGCAGAAAAGGAAGGGATTGAGAGAGAGAATGTGTCATACACAGAGAGAGAGAATGAGAGAGGGTGGGAGAGAGAGAGATAGAGGGAGAGAACAAGGGAGACAGAGAGAGAGAGAAACACAGAGAGAGAAACAGAGAATGTTAGAGAAAGAGAGAGATACTGTGGTGTAAGGCAATATAATAACTTTAGTACCGTGAGCTCCATATTTATGAACACTTTACTGTGAGGGCTTTTAACAAGCCCCTAGCGCATGTATATAGCCTACAGTATCCTTGATCTCAGAACATGGAGCTCTAATATTTCTCATTTATGTTGTCTGTTTTATTTGTTACACAAGTCTATGTTTCTGATTACTTTTTAATTCCTCAGATCTGAAGATGAGATCTACTGGTAATATTTGGCACTTGGGTTTGAAGGACTATAAGGGTATTGGATTCTCATGTTCCTCTATCTCCCCACCTCTCTCCCCTTCAAGCTACAGTCAGGTGACCTGCACATGCTCTCTACGGGGTCATTCAGCAGTGTGCACTCTGACAGCATACCAGACAGACCCCTGAGGACACACACACACGCACACACACACACCCTCCCTCCCCCCAGCTTCCCCCTTCCCTTGGACTCCCCCCCCCCCCCCCCCCCCCAAGTGCTTTTACATGTTCAGGAAGTGAGGGCTACATGTGAGGCTCTCTGATCAGGAAGTGAGGGCTACATGTGAGGCTCTCTGATCAGGGGGCAGCTGTCTGGGGCGGGCGCCTGACAGCCTGTGCAATTAGATCAGAAGCACAGAAAAAGCACCGGCCGCCACATCTATAAGATCCACTTCCTACCCGGCTGACAGGGATAATTAGGAGGTTAAGTCGTTAATCTTAACATTCTCCTCAGCTCCAGTCATGAGCTGGGTAAACATTGGGAACTATACAGCATAGGCAGGTGGTGCAGGAAAGACCTGCGTGTGTGTGAATGTGTGTGTGTGTGTGTGTGTGTTTGAGATGCAGCTGTCAGGGCGCTCTCATGCTAACCGGTTTTGAGGATGATGGTTGATCTTTGACCCGTAGATCATAGAGGTTAACACACACACGCACACACACACACACACACACACACACACACACACACGCACGCACACACACACACACACACACACACACACACACACACACACACACGCACACACACACACAGAGAGCACACATCTTTTCTGCTTTGATGATGTAACCTTGGGGTGGGCAGCAGCAGGGCTGCACTGGAAGGCTACCACAGTTTGATATCAGTCACGAGTGCAGCTTGATTAATCATAGATAGAACAGTTGCATCCTCAAGGCTACAGAAGCTCTTTGTTCTCTGGTGAAAGACCCTTTTATCTCTCATTGGGGATCCTAGATCATGTATCATTCAGGAACTGTAAGTGAATTAGTCTTTGTGAAACATGGCAGAGTTTCTCCAAATCATACTGTAACTTAATTTTCCTTTTACTAATTCAATACAGGAAACGAGAAGCTAAAAATAATATGATGCCCTTGTGTGTTTGAACTTCTCTATTTTGTGGAAATCTGTTACTAAAGATTGGCTGCAATCAGGTCGGGACTGGGACTGAAAAATGGCCCAGGACTATGAAACACAGACCGGCCCATGACTGTGTGTTATTATAATATATATATATATTTTATGCCGCGGACGTTTGACTGGACGTTCGGGGAAATCTCCCGACTCTCCCAACGGCCGGTCCGAACCTGGCTGCAATCTATTCAACCGGTGTTGGAAGCATCCTGTTAGTTTGGAACTCATGTCACAGAATGTGGTGCAGTAGAATGGAAAAGCTTGTTACAGTACTGTATGTATGTGGATATGTGGGTGTGTGTGTGGATGTATGGGTGTGTGCGTGTGTGAGCGAGTGTGCATTTGTGAGGTGTGTAGTTATGGGGGTGAGACAGAAAGTAAACACTGGAGCGACACTGTCAGGCTTGTTACCTGGGAGGGTGGCAGGTGGTGTTAAAAGGTGCGGTGCTTCCAGGGCTTGGCCCACACTCACTAACATACTGCGGAGTCTACACTGTATGTATTTATATATGTGTGTACATGTCTTTACCTGCTTCTCTCTGTGAGTGTGTGTGTGTTTGTAAGTCTCTGTCTGGGAGTGTAAGTGTTTCTTGTTTCCTTGTGTGTGTACAGACATTTGTATTTGTTTGCTTCTCTGTAAATTCAGCCTCGAAATATTTACATTTACATTTTAGTCATTTAGCAGACGCTCTTATACAGAGCGACTTACAGTAAGTACAGGGACATTCCCCCCGAGGCAAGTAGGGTGAAGTGCCTTGCCCAAGGACACAACGTAATTTGACACGGCCGGGAATCGAACTGGCAACCTTCAGATTACTAGCCCGACTCCCTCACCGCTCAGCCACCTGACTCCCATATATATATATTTCAATGTTTCTTTGCGGGTGTCAGGATCGCCTGCAGCAGAGGAGACCAGATACTTCTCTTCTCACCTCCCCTACTGACAAGCTGAGGGTAGATGCTTCTCCACTCTCCTCCTTTACGAACAAGCTAAGGTGACCACAGTAATGATCTCAGAGGACGTGGTAGAAATGATGCCTGCCTTGGATGAAGAGGCTGTCAGTCTAGCACCTGCTCCTCCCAGGTCTGTGTTCAGCTCTATATAAATAGCTTCATGCTTTCAGAGTCCTTCAGATCCATTACTCAGTGGCGGACATGAAAAGAGACGTTGCTTCTGTCTCTCTTTTATCTCCCAACATAGGAACCTGATAGAATACCTTCCAAACTTAGTTTGAGTATAACAAAAATACATGTGTCCATGTGTCCAGTCTAGGAATTCATGATCTGGAATACATACATGTTTCTGCAGACACGTTTCACAGATAAAAAGGTGCTCGTTGGGCAGAGGTACAGAGTTTGCTTGGCTGTGTCGTGTTCCAGCCCTGCATGATCTCATAGAAGGAGGCAACTTCACATGCTGACAGCTACTGTCACCCAGACCCACTTAACATCAGCGCCTGCAGACGGCTTCACAGATCCACAGAATCAGGAGCATCACAGCCCTCACAGTCCGGCTGAACAGAAGGACTGTGTGTCTGCCTCACCTGTACTGTTTCTCTGTGTGTGTGTGTGTGTGTGTGTGTGTCTGTGTGTTTGTGTAGGTACAGGATGTAGGTGTGTGTGTGTGTGTGTGTGCGGCACCCATCAAACGACCTGTCTTCTTTGTTATCAGCTTCGAGACCGGCTTTTATTGTTATGAAGGCGTGCCTCTTCCTAATGAGACATTCCTGAGACACGGAGAAATGGTGACTTCTTGGCGTTCAGGAAGTGTAGTCATCCCTTTATTATAAAGGTGGTTTGCCGGCCATAAAGATCATTCACTCCTTATCAGAGACACAGAGAGAGACCGACAGAGAGAGACGACAAAGTCTCCGCAGTGACGTGAGGGATATATGAGACCGGCTGGAGTGATGTCTGCAGTTTCAGATTCCTAGGAAGTGAGCAACACAGCAGGTTTGGGATTGATTACTGTGGAAGACAATTATCAGGCTATCAAGTTTGCCTGGAGGGACGATGTGTTGATGTTATGGAGTCATAAGTCCTGGAGGTAGAACGTGACTCTGCGGGGGTTAGTCGGAGGAGTGTGTGGGAGAGAGGAGATGACAGGAATGGTGGCACACTGAAAGGAAGGCCACACTTGATTCTGGGTGACATTACCTATAGGTTACATTGAATTACACTATACATGATGAGTGAATAGGCATCTGCAAAACATACACTGGGAGCTCACACAGAAGGGCAGATGCACACACATACACACACAACACACTATTCACAGTATACTCTTACCCAAACTACAAAATAGCCCAAAGGATGGAAGGAAACAGAACCTCTATTGTGTCTTCATGCACAATGTAGCTCTACTTTGATAACACAAGCGTAGGATTGGAGACGACAGTCACTATTTCCTCTTTTGGAACAATCTGGATGTTGCTAGGTTTCTCTCTCTCTCTCTCTCTCTCTCTCTCTCTCTCTCTCTCTCTCTCTCTCTCTCTCTCTCTCTCTCTCTCGCTCCTCTCTTCTCTCTCTCCCTCTCCCCGTCCCGCTAAGTCTCTCTCTCTCTCGCTGTTCTTCACCGTCAGTCTTCCAGTTCTCAGAGAGAGAACACTAGGAACTGAAGTGAACAGAGAATCTATTGAATTAAACGGACCGTATTATTAATTGAACTCCCACGCATGATTATAGGGTGCTCTGTTTTTCTCACGCAGTATTTGAGGTTTGTTTTAGCAGATAAGTGTGTGTTGTCAAGTGAATGATTTAATAAAATCACTTTGAATTACTCATAGCCCATTGAAAGAGTTTTCATTGTTTTCGATGTCACCTCTATGACAAGCACATGTACTGTACTCTACAAAACAGTCTAATCCTAGTAAAACCTCGTGAAAATTCTTAATTTTTGAGACAGGCATTTTTAAAGGACACATACAGAAGGCTCTAACTCTCACAGTCTCTAACTTTCACATTTCACAGGGCAAGACACTCTTGACACTGTCATAAAAAGAACTGAAGTAATTCCCTATTATACGCCACAGAAAGCCTGTCATTCAATCCTTTCTCAGCAGTTCATTACTTGGCTCTCCTCTGAGGAGAACCAGAGAGTGTAGTCATAGCCAGACTCCATCCAGAACATTCTGTGCCTGAGGGGGAAGCCAGATACTTAGACAGGTAATATTCTGCTATTATATCAACTCTGGCCATATGCAGGTGCTGCTGGAGAGACAGGGAAGCCATGCTGGTAGGCGGTTCCAGCATACTGAATGCAAATGTGTGATGTGTGGTAATTAACATTTCCCCAGCGTTAGTGACTAAGGCTCAGGGCTAGCAGCAGAGATCCACAGAGACTTCTCTCAGAGCGCTAATGAAGTCCACACACTTGAGCCGGAGCTTAATGGAATAGAGCTGAGCTGAAATGGTCTGTGGAGGGGATGTGTTAGCGTCCGTTGAGGAGTGTTGAGCTATCTTACCGCACTGCTACTGCTGATATACCATATTCTTACAATATGATGACTTTTACCCTGTTTGCTGATGATTAGATGGTGAACATTGGCTCACCTATTATAACAGGATGACCTGGACTGGAATTGTGAGGAACAGAAGCTTGTTTGTGTGACAAACCCTGTATCTCCCGTATCTGGTGTAGATTTCCTGTGTAGTTCTGGGTCTATTCTCCCAGGATACTCTGCTCTAATCTTTCAGCGGTGGGCTCTCTGGTGCTTGAAGGTTGATGATCTCTGAAGCTGAGAGACTGATAATGAATGCAACCCAGCGCAAAGACGCACAGGAACAGATGATTCAGTCTCTCATCAACCATGATGGTGAATCAGGCCAGCGGTTGCTCTTTCTTTCTTCTCTTTGTCTCTGTGTATGTATTTGACATGCATTTTCTGTACTTTACGTCTCTCTCCATCTCTCTCTCTCTCTCTCTCTCTCTCTCTCTCTCTCTCTCTCTCTCTCTCTCTCTCTCTCTCTCTCTCTCTCTCTCTCTCTCTCTCTCTCTCTCTCTCTGTCTGTCTGTCTCTGTCTCTCTCTCCATCTCTCTTTCTCTTGCACCTTCTCTCATGTATTCATCTGCACATTAACATCTTTACATACTGTAATGTAACTCTCATAAGTAAAGTACCTCCTGACAGAGGCCTACCGCAGCAACCTTTCATTTCCAAACACTCAGCTGTGTGTTGTTCTCTCTGAATCCCTGTTGCACTGCCTCTGCCTCGAGACAGATGAGCTCCTTCCCTCCCACGTTTTCATAAACTACCTCTGCCACCTCATCCAGAGATGCAGAATGACTGGCTCCTCCGCAGGCGAGATGTTTGATGAGGACTTTGCTGCAGACTGCCCTCTCCATCCATCTCTCCCGGCCCCCCCCCGGATCGTTATCGGGTCCTCATCCATTTGGGGGGGCGATGACGCCGCCGGGAGCGATGGAGGATGACGTCGCTGCAGCGGTTGTTTATTGACACCGTCAACGCTCCTGTGGTGGAGAAGAGAGGCTGGGACTTCTCTGATTTGTGCTGTTGATGTGTGTGTCTCTGTGTGCCTCTGTGTGCGTACGAGGGTGCCCATGTGCATAAGCTAGCATACACTGTGTATGTGTGTGTGTTTGCATGTTGGAAGAGTACTGGGATTGCATTTACATGCATGTCAGCATATTGGTGGAGAATGCAGGTTGTTGGCTGGTCTCTCTATGCACACACTGGTCTGATGGAAATCCTGTCTACAGCCCATGCATACCAATATCCTCCTCCATAACCGTTTTGTGGAGAGTCAGTGGGCTCTTGAGCACACACGCACAGGCACACACACACAGCTTACACACACAGCATACACAGGTACACACACACCCCACACATATACAAACTCAGGCACACACACACTGCATACATACACAAACACGCACACCCACAAAGCCTCAGCATGATTCTCCAAAGACCACTCTGATGTTGAACAAAGCAAAGATTGGCTGTAGTAATTTACAAAGTACAAAAATAACATGGCATCAGATAATTGGACTGATGTTGGAACATGTATGGCAATCAATTCCTTGTGTTTATTGTTCTGTGCCTCCCATGTTAATGTTCAGCTGGATGTAATTATTTTAGCGTTGGCTAATTAAGAATGCTACGAATGAAGTATGATGTGAATTATTAACAGGTAAGGATGCAGTTCATTGTTTCCAGATTACTGAATGTTATGTTTTCTAAATAAATACATTGTGTGTCACAACAATATAAATATAAATTCCTTAGATGCACTGGGTATATGTGTGCTATTTCTGTATGATCATGAATATTTTGTCCAATGCCTGGCTCATAGTCCCCACATCCATCTCCCCCACCCCTAAACACACACACATATTTATACTTATCTTCTGTGTAAACACGAGCAATTTTAATCCGCAGCGACACAACGCTCGCATCTGTAAACACTGATCCTATGAAGTGAGGAAAATCTTCCTCTATCTGCTCCCCATAGAGACTTGCAAGCATCCAATCTGTTGTTTGTGTTGATAACCCTGCCTCTGTAACCAATTAGCTGATGTTAGCTCATGGCTAACGAATTAGCATTCCAACAACGTACAAGCACTTACTTTATAATTGTTTTGGGGAGTCCGTGCAGGCACAGATTTCTATCTTAAGCTTTTAACGCTGATGAATAATTGAGCTTGTTCAAATTGGGGTTGTATACATTATTGCCAAAAGCTGCAATTAATTGTTTACCCTGGTGCTCCAAGGGACACTGGTCTGAGATCCATGTTCATATGAGAAGGCTGTGTATTACCAAGCCAGCTTGGCCACACAGGGGTTCGGCTCCTCACAGCAGCAAGGTCAAACCCATCCTTCCCCGCTACAGGTGTGCCGTACAGGGTTCATTATCCTTGAGGCTGGAACAAAAAGGGCACCTGAGTCTCATTTCTGCCCTCGTGTTGATGGGATTTACTTCTTTTTTCTCTCTCATGGTGACTGGTAATCATTTTAACAGATGGCAGTTGGCTTCTTTCTACAGAAGAGTATCTTTTTCCGGAAGCTTCTGTGGTGTGTCCAACTGGAGCACTCCACCCTGGCCGCTCCGGACACAGCTGCCACGGCCGGGCGTCCGTCGTCTGCAATAAAAGAATAGTTGTGCCGCAGCAAATATATCTGAGCTGTTTTGACACTGGGCGTAATTCTCTTTCAAGGGTGGACGTGGTTGCTATTATGAACAACTGGTCAATGTGGGGATTTTATCGCTCCCAGAGTGGGGTGTCATGTCTTATAAAAGACTGAAACGAAAAGAGCATGGTTTTAGCGTTGGGGCTGGAAAACAATCCATCAGCTCGGCTGAATGTTGAACAATGGTTCCTGTTCCTCCCTCGGCTGAGTGCAGAGGTCGGACTGTGACCCTGGCGGAGCTTTGGGGGGTGTCACGTAGGAAGTAGTCCCACGTGGGCATGGGGCTGTCATGTCCTTCAGTGTCCCTGTTCCTGCTCGGGTTCTGAAACCCACTCGCAGTGTTGTGCGGAAAGACAACATGTCTAACCTATCTGACAGTGTGAAAGCTCATTCTTAACTAGCATGTCCTTGTGTTCAACTAAACGACACAGTTGTTTGCGTTTTACCCTAAACGTAACATAAAACAACCCCTACAACCCGAACCCTTTGACGACAAAGCATTTGCCTATATCAATTGCCCTCATGTAAACAGAGGAAACAGAGTAAGTTATAATACGGTTGGTCCTGCCATGGTTCCTCTGTTGTCTTCAGGCTCTTTCCTGAAGACCACACTCAGGGGCTCTGACATCTGCTGCTGACGTCAGCAGAGCAGTGGGAGACCCCCTGGGTCTGGTAATGCACACTTAGGGGAACAGGCGCCATCAAAAGACCCTTGTTGTACATAGCCTGGGGGTTACTGAGATTTGCCACTCCATGAGCCAGGAGGATCAAGGCCTCTGCTGCATGATGGGATTCCAACAGGAGACAGTTTGATTCAACAACATGTACGAGAATTGTCATGACTGCAGTGGGATAAAGGAGAATGGAAAGTGAATGTATTTGATGGTTAGAATTTGACTCTCTAACTGCTCTGCTATATAGACTGATCTCTCTTTTGTGTGTAAACTTGGACAAATGCCAGTGATTATCAATTGTGTATGAGAAATACAAATAGCATTTGGCCTTTAATGGCAATGGCCATTTTTAGTTCCAGCCTCTGAAAGACAGCTTGTTAACTGCAGCAGTGGAATATAAAATGTTTGAGAAAAATATTGCAGCGTTTGAGAAATGAGAAAAGGATCAGTGGGGGGAAAAGCAATTTCATTTTTGCAATTTGATAGAGACAAGACTTTAATTGTGAGCACAGTGCAAATGGCTCAATTATTTTCAGAACAGTTTCATCGACTGATCTAACTTTTGATATTCTATTTGATTATAAATATAATTCTTCCGAGCATTGCAGATAAGTAGTAGAATGTGGTTCATCTATCGGTTCAATGAATTTCAGATGAAATATCCATGTGCAAAGCCAGGGCCAATTCATAAAGTGCTATTCAATTGTAATCATAATTTATAACTAATCTATCACGGCCTTTCCTTTTTTACACCTAACACACTGCATCCTCGTCAGTTTGCAATGTTGATTGACAACAGGAAAAAAGGGAGGTGCTCTGCAGGTTTCATCCTTGCAATCAGTTCACCCACTTCCTGTGAGAGTGTTTCTCACTCCTTCTTCTTCCTCAACAAACTCAGCCATCTTCCATACACATGTTGACTGCACTGGCGCATGAAATTGTAAAATTGCTAATGACTTTTTCTCCCCATAATAGTTTTCCCTAGGGTGAAGCTTCTAGGCACTGTTTCTTTGATTGAAAGCAAGCTCCAGCAACCACGGCGGCCATTTTTCTATTTCCAAAACACAGAGAGTACCTTGAATTAGCTGGGTGAAGAAAATAAATCCACGGAGGGTACATTCTGCTTCACCACCCTGGGTGACTTGTCCTTTATCATCTATCAATTTCTAGGTCGATCCTTTCACTTTAAACGCTCCCTGAAATGTGTGTACGTGTTCCATGCAGTATTAAGTACCAACCAACAGTATAAACTGGGGTCTTACTTGTTTTTACATTGAACAACATATCTACTGTCTCCACCAGGATGGCAACAAGGCTGACACAGTACAAGCTTTGTATATAAAACTGTCTGTGTACAGGAGCCCTCTTCTCGGAAGATCAGCTCCAGGAACAAACTGTGAACAAAATATGATCATAAACAAACTGTGAAAGTTTACCAGCAGTCAGAATTAGAACATAATAGGCTCTCTTGTGCTTAGAAGAAACCATGCTGCTGTCAGGGTATGATGGCCTTGCCTAAGGCTAGAGAGAGATCCAAATATGCATAATAATTAGAGGGATGACTGCTAGTCTAGAAAGACTTAGACCATCTGGGTTCTGTCCCTCAACTTCACCCAATCTCAGCAGTTCTTCTGTATGGATTTGTCTCATGCATGGAAGTGAGGAGGGAGAACCATCAAGCTTTTTATAGAAACCCCAGCTACTTTAATGTGTAGCATTGAGTCTTAGGACTGGTACTGAGATCCAGTCTGATGTTATCCTAATTAAAGTTCATTCTGATCCCAAAGAAAGAGCTTCTAAGAAAAATACATTGAGGCCCAAGGATGATAAACAAGATTTCACAAAACAACACCCATGGTTGATGTTATCAATTAGTGGAACTACAATAACCAGGGTGACATGTAGGGACATGACCAGTGGGTCACAACTTCTATCATGACCTGCTATCTTCTCTCAACATAAGTACAGCTAACTCAACAGAATGCCTTTGTTAAAAATCCCACTTTCCTCGCATTTCCCAAATTTTGCCTACAAGGCTAAAACATCCCACCACAGCGGTTCCCCCTCTACGCTGTGTATTGAATCCCAACAACAATAAAAAACACTCCTGCAGGCAGCTGTCACTAACAAAGACGGGTTGATCCACAAACCTGGCGACCCAAACAGGCATCGGTTTACCAGTATGCCTGCAGCCTGACTGTGGCAGTGGATAAAGCAAATAAAACTGACACTGATGCTATTTTATACCACCAATAAGATAGTGCTCATACAGCCTTTTCTCAGCTCTCAGATCACTCCCTGGCTCAATCTCTCAGCCATCCTTGTTCTTGTAAAAAGAAGGAAGCCTATTGCTGGGATAATGAGGAAGGTAATGTAAAGTGGCCCCTCTGTGTTTATCGTGGTGCAGTGCCTTCTCCCCTAGTCTTATTTTATGAAGATGGGAGCTAAGTTATTCTGTTTTCTCTGGGCTTGTTTCTGAGCTTCCACATGAATAATAGATTGAGATTATAGAGCTCTTTTCAGGGATGGGTATGGTGGATTCACATCACAGCAAGGAAACCTTAGGAACTTCTTTTCTCACCTTTATGACCACTAAAGGCCCATCTACAGGTCATGTTCTGTTGTCCTATTTAGGTCCTGTTGCTCTCAGACTTATAGAGCTTTGCAGAACATCAGATATTTTCTCTCTTGGTTGCAGATATGCTTGATTCAATTGAGATACTGTCAGATAAAGATGCACACTTTGGCATAACTGAGGTTATTAAAGACCAAGAAGTGCAATTCCTGCTCAGCCACCACGTGTCTCTGTCTGCTTCTGTTCCTTTTAAATAACCATGTACCGTTGCTCTAAAGGAAGGAACTAGTTCCCCATTGGCTGCAAAAGTGTTGAGGAATCAAATATTCTTTTTAAAGTAAAGGATGTGTTAATAGTTGTCATGTTAGGATAGGGCTTTAGAAACCCTGAAACATGCAGTACATGTGTATAATACACTCTGTTACTCTCCATCTTTTTCTTCCTATTTCTCTCTTTTTTTTCTCTTCCTCCCACTATATCTTTACCTATACACACACACACACACGTACAAACACACACAATCTCCACTGAGTCCACAGAGGCTGAAGCCTTGTTCTTTGAGTTGGTAGACCATGTCCATTACAAGTCAAAGTCATTTCAAAAGAGACAATCCATCACATAGGTTTCCTCTTCCTCCCTAAAGAATCCCCTGTCACTGCATGAGACAACGATACAACCCTGGTACCAGGAGACTAAATGCACACAACATCAACTGACTGACAAAGGAGGGACAAATAGCAATGTTTACATTGAGCATGAGATTGACAAGTGACCCACAAACCATTTTGTAATGGAGACATTACCTTATTTGTATCCACATTACTGAGCTTTGTGTGAGCGTGTGCTTGTGTGTATGAACGTGTGTGTGTGCCTACAAATGGGTGCATATCATAGGTGTGCAGAGCCATGTGCATATGAACGTGTACGCTCTCGGGGTGTGTGTGTGTGCCTGCCAGTCTGTTTCTGAGTTTATAAACAAGCCCCAACAGAGAGTGATCTCTCCTGTGTCAAGGCAACATGCCTGACTGTGTTTGTAAGACAGTATTTATAGAGACAGCATCAGTGCTCCTCCTTCTGTACCTAGTAATTGTATCCCATGGTGCCTCAGTGTGAGGTCGGTCCTCCAATAGCAGAGTGCGAGCTTGCCTGTTCCTGTGACTCAGATGCTGTTACTGTAATTCTCGGGACTGGAGGAAGTGGAAGTTACTAAATAGGAGGGTACAGTTTAGACTTGTGGTTCTGTTTTTACCTCGGGACATGGCATTCGAGGCTGTCAGTGTCTAAAATAAGGGCCGCGTGCTGAGTCTGCCAAAGACACTGAGCCGTCAGGGAGTCGGTGTCCGCTTTCAGCTTGAGCAATTACAGAAGGAAGACCCTGAGCCCTAACCTGGCTTCACCAAGAAGAATACATTCGAAAAACGGAAGCTTCCAGAATAAACGTTTTCAACAGCGTAGCGGGACTGAGCACCAATACAGTAGGCCACGACAGACTGGATATGCAGTACCCACGAACAAACACTGTTATGACTGAGCTTATTTTTAATTTGAAAGATAAATGATCTCATATTGACTGTATGCTCTGCAAAAGATGTGTGTTTCTAATAATAATAATGTTCTGTGATTAAAGCACTGTTCCCTGCGGAGGCATGCTCCTGTGATACTTCACAGAGCTCTACGGAAGATGTCAGGGAGTTCAAAAAGGCCTCTTCTGCAGTTTCAATTTACACACTATTATTTCCTCAAAGAGAATCCGGAAATAGCTCCTACATCTACATCAAGAGATTCAAATGATCTTTGTCATTTGAAGTTGGGGCTTCTCATCCTAATTGAACTACAGTGCATTGAGTCCCAGTCTGTTCTCCTTAATTCTGTCTTTAGGCCTTTCCTTAAGCCCCTAGGCAGCGAAAAAGTATACAAGAGATTGATCTTTTTTATTTCATGTTAAAACATTTTCATCTAAGTGATGCAGATATGCCATCGATAATGATGTTGATGATAAAATACATAGTCAAGTCTTTCATCATAAGATTTTATATATATATATATATATATATATACAAATCTTTAAAGGCATCAATACAAAACTTTGGCAGATGGACTTTAATGTTGCAAGAAAAACACTTTTAAAAGCACTAATCTGGCAACCAATATTAGTCTTTCACTTGCCGACTTTCTCGGAGTGGCAGTGTAAGGAGCAGTATAACACATGAGTGAGGACAGGACAGTGATCCTCTGCTGACTCTCTCTTGGTTGCAGGAAACAGGTCTACATTCTACTGTCAGTTTCTCTGTCTCACTCTCCAAATCCTGATTTGACCTTAATCTTTTATGTTTACAATAATACTCATCTCTGCTAAAACCAAATTGTATGACTTGACAGAGCAATGATTGACAAGTAATCCCTTTTCATGTGTGCAATACCAATTTTAAAAGTTAACCCATTCTTCTTGCTGAGGCATGCTGTATTACTGTTAGAACATAATCCTGTTGGATTAGCGCAGTATTGATTACAGTCATCAATCAATTGCATTTTTGCATTGTATGTTTTTCATGAAAAAAAAGTGCGTCACCTTCATAACAATCAGAGTAAAGGTATTATCTAACGGTAGATTGTTTAGAAATGTTTATATTTTTTGCAGACTTTAAAACTGTGACTGTGAGGTCACTGTCTAGGCTGATAGAAGTAATGTATCCATGGAGATGGTTTTCATCATGTCTTCACTAGTAGACTCCTCATCCATCTCATCATTAGAACCAGAAAATCCAACAGAACCAGGGTGCCAGGGCACATCACAATATTTTCCATCTGAAAAAGCTGAAGCTTTGGGAAGTAAAAAAGACCCTGAAATGTTTTTTGAAATGTTAAACATTAGCATTGCGTGTCAAGCATCCCCTGTTCTGTTGGAAGCACATTAAGGGATATATAGTTCGCTCAAATGTCAAGGTCAAGGTCTGTTTGTATGAAATGAAAATAGTTTTCTGTTTAATCTACCCTAGGGGTAAATCACTGCAGTAGTGCAAGCTGTTTGTCATTCTTTAGGCCCCACTGTCTCAGACATGGAACATGGGAACAGGGATCCAGAAACTGTGCAGTTGCCATGGAAATAGGAACGTTCATATGTAGCTGGGGAAAGGCTTTGTTTCATTAAAGGGTGTGAGAAAAGACACACACGAAGAAATAGAAAACAGGTGGGCGTGTTGGTGTGAAAGATGTTCGATTCGATTTTGATTTATTCATGCTTCTGTTGTGGCATTTGGTAATGAAGACAAATGGGTTGGAACAATTAAAAAAAAAAAATATTTGCCCTTGCTGAGAATCAAACAATGATCCAAGATCAGGGATTCATTTGGGTGAGGCCTAGAATCTAACAATGTTGGTGTTCGATACAGATAGCAAAGCGAAGAAAGGAGCTATCTCACTGACAAATCAAGTCAGGTACATGCTTCATTAATTCCTCCACAAGCGACTGGTCTGATGAACTGATTCTGGTCTGGCTAAAGACAAGTCCTGAAAGGTGTTTGTGTGTTGGGTCAGTGTCAGGAAACTAAATCCACCCGTTACCACGGAGACTGGTCCATCCGTGTGTTTCTCAATGGCTCCTTTGTTTCCCTTCAGTGAATAAAACGTATAATTGTGTTTTGGTAGGCAGAGATGTGTTTGTTTTCTCGTTATCTACATAGAAGCAGAGAGGCTGCCACAGTGGAGGTTCAGAGATATAGCTGGCCTGTTGTTCATTTCCTATGGACGGCGGGCAGTGTTCAGCCTGTTTCACTGTTTGAAGAGACATGACAAAGTCATTCGGGTGAGAAGTTCAGACACAAAGAGCAAAGCAATGAATGGTTCTTTACAGTGTAAAAGGAACACTTTTAATATGTGCCAACTGAGGCTACAATTGTGTTCTGTAGGATAGTTGTAATGCTATGAGGAGGGTAACTATAACTGAATGGTACAGAATTTGACTGCAGATCAAGATGTAGGTTGAAAACCTCCCTGTATATTGCTCTGGATAAAAACAAGTGCTAAACAAATACATTTCGGTTTCGTTACAACATTTTTTTCAGCGCTTGCTTAGTGTGAGAGGAGGACAGAGCATTCAGTATTTCACCCGGTAACCAGAAATTATATGATACAAGACAAATTAGAAACATTAGTGATGTGATCTTTACAAATCTAGAAAGTCAGCCTCGGATCCTAGCAGTTCTCTTTGAAAACAGATGACCATCTTCCTGAAGGGTTGAGACAGAAATGGAGACACTCGACAACGCACCCAAACACATATCAATTATTAAACATCATCTAATTCAATTGCACATTTGAATATGCATGGACACATCTCCTACATAAATGATGAATGAAGAAAAATGGAGCAAAAACAAACCAAAAGTATGAAACTCGAAATGTTTATTCACCCCCTGCCCTCCCAACGGAGAGAGACAAGCAAGGGAAGAAAAGTTGATAAATAAGCAGAGGTCTCCGAGTCGGTGATATGAATAAAACATGCAGCGCTTGGAGATGAGAGTTCAGAGACACGCAGCGTGGGGTGGAGGGACACCAGACTCATTAGCACGGACTCTCTACCAACCCTCGATGAGGAGAGAGGCCGATAATTGAAACTTGTGTGTCGTTCACTCAGACAAGATGGCGGGGTTGTTTTGGAAGAGTTTGGAGTGGGGTATTCAGGGATTAATTTGGCGAATCAGAAAGAATATGATGATCATTTATTGATTAGGTTTAGAATGTTGCAGAGGAAGATGGTGGTGATCAATAGTGACTACTCAGAGGTGAAGTGGGGTCAACAGTCCCAAGTGTTACATCATTTTATAGAATAACACACACACACACACAAACACACACACACACACACACACTCACACACATGCACACCCACACCCACACACAGATGAAGAGGCTTGGCTCAAAGGACCATGTTATCAGGGAGAAAGTCACCCAGCATTTTATAATAAACCACCACAAGCCTTGGATGCAGCAAAAAATGCTGAACAATAGTTACGGCTGCCTCATCTTCCACAGCCGCCCCATGCTTTTTAATTAACTGAGTGTGTAAAAAAACTTGCTGTGCATCCAAACCCAAGCACAGCACAATGCATCTTCCCATCTCGCCTTTATAGCTAGCATGGTGCAATTGATGCAATTTTATGATCCACTGAATGCAATTACAGGAGCTGTCAACAGTGGAGCTTGTGTCCTGCCTCCTCTTATAATGTGTGCTCTTCCAGTCCCTCTGTCTCCAGTGAGGTTCATACACACACACAGGTGATGATGAATATGGAAATGTATCCTATGGTGACACCCAAGCATACATTATTCCTTTGTATCACATCTGATGCAGTACACAACAGTTTCTGAGTGTGTGTGTGTGTGTACATTTATATGTACATTGTGTGCCGTTGTTTGTGTGCTTTGGGGATGCGAAAGGAGAATTGGTTGAGTTGATATTCTATTATGTTTGGATTTATTTACATCATTCCATCAAGAGAAAATGCCAAGGTCGACCTTTACGTAACAGGCAATTCGTTTTCCTGCTTGTGTCTCGTGTTTCACACACAAACTCAGCTATCATCTCCTCCAGCTATCCTCCCCTTCAGCTATCCTCTCCTCCAATCGCTCCCTGTGGGCCAGCCTCTCACAGTTCCACTGCTGTCTTCACACCTGTCTGCCGCTGATCTGCCCGGAAATGTTGCTGCGGAAACCCAGTTTGACAAGCCGACGGGGAGGCTGTTGCACATTCATCTGGTCCTCCTCCGCCCTATCACTTCCTGTCTCTCCAGAGAGGTCTGAAAGTGTGGTAGTGCCGTCGGCTTTCCAAACAAAAACTGTCCTGGTTGAATTTGATAGTGGCAGACAGACAGTCAGTAACTGGAAAAAACTATAAAGAGGTAAAATGTAGGGAAGGAGAGAGAAAATTAGGAGAGAGAAGGAACATTTCCTTGGAGACAGAGAGATCCAGACAGATAGAGAACAGGGGAGGGTTGGGGGAGGATGACACGGTGAAAGACCAGGATGCCAGTTCCCACCGATATAGAGTCTCAGTTTCCCGCATGGGGGGGGGGGGGGGGGGTGCAGGGTGGAGGGGGGCCAGATCGGATGACCAGGTAGAGGAGTGGGTAGATGATTGCGGGAGCCAGGACCGCAGAAAAGAAACCACCTGCAGTCATTATTTAGTGTGAGTCAGGAGAGGATCCTGGGAGAGTCCCGGAGTTGAGTTTCAGAGTGTATGCTCCAAACTTGTGGTTTAAGTTGGCTTTAGGAGCTTAGCGGGTAGGTGGGGGTGAGGCATGAGGTGGCCAGGTGAGGAAGGGGGCTGTGTGTATCTACTGGGAACCTCCACTTTCAATCAAACCCCAGAGGACTATGGCAGAAGAAGAAGAAAAAAAAAAAAGTGTGTGTGTGTGTATTATCCGTAGGGGGTCTTTTTGACAGAGAGCAACAGTATGTTAGTGGAACTGAATACTATCTCTCGTCATTGATGTAACCCTATAAGCCAACATCCAGTGTTTTGTAAAGATAAAGTGACAGATATCAAACTTAATTAACTCTAGGACATACTTAATGCTCCATTTATGTTAAAAGGAGATTGTTAGTCAAGCATTGTGGGCTACTTAAAATCTATATCATTTGTGATTTCACACAAACCTTGAGTGTAGAAAATACTGGAATATTTTATTACATTCCTGTTACTAGAATCAAAATCAGAATGAGTTTTATTCGCCATGAAAGTTTGCACAGACAAGGAATTTGCTTTGGTAGGAAGGTGCATACATTAAACATATAGGAATCTTAAATTTAAATGAGGACTAACTATTTCTAAGGGTACATAACTAGCAGTAACTAAGTGGAATTAGAATTCAAGTAAAAAGTACAATAAATATAAAACAAAATATAAGTTTTTACAATATAAAAATACAAAAAATACTGACCTTGATGTGGGCTGTAAACAACACAGTCACAGAGATTACACACACTCGACAAGGCAAGGCATTAACCGAGACTCTGAACTGTAAGCACGCCACCGTTTCACATTTGTGTTTACACAGAGGGAGATTGGCCAGGGTTTGGGTGATGAATAGGACTACTCAAATACCACATACACAGACGTTTCAGTGTGCGTGCACGTGTGTGTTTCTATGTGTGTTTTAGACATGAGTGGGATGGGTGTTTCAGTATGTGTGAGATGGGCTACGGCTAGCCTTGCTATGTCAACATCCATAGAGCCAGACAGCATGGGCCAGACAGCGTTGAGTGCCGGGCCGGGCCAGGCCGAGCTGTAAGAAGAAGAGCAAACAGGGTCACACCCAGAGGAAAGCCGCCCCCACACATCCTCCTCCCAGCTCATGTGTCACGCTTGTGTATCACGCTTCTGTCCACCGGTTGCCTCGGGGAAAGGCACAATAAAAAACAGAGGCAGGCTTTTGTCATAGCTGTGACAGACTGGCTACCAGAAGACTGTAATATGTTTGGAAAGGGCCTCAAGGCATTCAACCTGCCCACCAAGGAGTGGGAGGACTTAATATAGCACTAAGCTTGTTGGAGTAGTATAACACATTGGTAATGATGACTTTGTGGAATAATGTTTATTTAGCGACTTGAAAAAGTATCAAAACATATATTGTAAAGGTTAGGTAATACAAAGTCAAACTTTGTGTCTTTGGAGGTCTTTTCATTTACATATTTCCTTTTCTTTAACCCATTTGGAAAGAATTAACTGCTGTAGCTATAATCAACTGCTTTGCTTACAGTAAGCACTAATTAAACATTCTTTTGAATCGTCTACAAATAGTTTTAAATGGCAACAAATTAATAGTAATTATACCAGTGCCTGTCCTAGCACGTTTGGTGCCCTAGGCAAGGTTTACCTACCTAACCCGGGGCGCAAACCGGGGTGAGCCCCCCCCCCCCAATGGTCAACCACAACACAGACATATGACGTGCCGCGGTTGGCGCCCTCTGCTGGTAGTGCATTTGAAACTCAAGGACAGCGGGAGGGTTAATTTAAATGGATGCACTTGGGAAATTGCCGTCTTCATGCTGCCCTAGGCAGGTGCCTATGTCGCTTATAGGAAGGACCGCCACTGAATTATACCATATGTTAGCAAATGTGTTTGGCATCTACACACACACACATGCCCATAAACACACAATAAATACACAATATTATGTATTTATTTATTTATTTCCTTCTCAGAATTTATTTCAGTAGGCCTATTTATTAAAGTTTTCTTTAAGCCCCTTCCTATCAAAGCTCCCTCATCCGCTGCCTCATCCACTGCCTCATTCACTCCCTCATCCACTGCCTCATCCACTCCCTCATCCACTGCCTCATCCACTGCCTCATTAATAAAAGGACAAAAAGCCACAATTGATATGAATGATACATAGCCTATGTTGAGGTCCTTTATTATATTCCCCACACACCTTCTAAACACATAAAAGATTACTTTGTTGCCGCTGCCATTGAAATATAGACTATTAACCAACACACACACACACACACACACACACAGGAAGTTGACAGGACCCCCATGCCTCCAGGTCAGCCGGCCAGACACCTGCCTCCTCTCCCAGTGAGTACCCTGCTCCTGGAATGCAGTGTCATTAGAAAGCCCATCCAAGGTCAAGACAGGGCATGGCTGCAGACAGTCAGGATATTGTTGTCAGTCTATGTAAATCTGAACCATACAAATCATGTATTAGATTAACATGAATATTAGTTAAATACAACATATTCACATGCACAGAATATTAATTGGAGATTCTTATCGTGGTGAAAAGAAGACTTCCCAAACCTTTTATTTCACGTTGTATTATTTTAAAAGCAAATGTAAATGAGAGTAAAATGATACAACTGTGTGGCTGCCATGTTATTTCTCAACAAGATAATACATGTCCCAAGTGGGGGTAAGTGGTAACAGAAGAACTAGAAAAGGTTTGGCTCTCTGAAGGCTTTGAATCTTCTCTGTTTCCATCTCTCTCTTTTAATTAATTCCGGTCATTTTCGAGAAACGCTCCACTTTCCTACTCACCTTTTTTCATCCTCAGGTCATATTTCACACGGCTACTGTCGCAACTTCTAAGCCAAGTTACTTTTAAGGACCAGACTCAAAGGTTGCTGTAGACCTGTTGCCTGGTCCAAAGTACACTTAGGCAAATGGTGTACACACTGTGTGTTCAGTTGAAAGACAGGCTATTGAGAGACCATTTGTCATCCACAATAAACTGTCAGTAAGAGCTAATCTATGTATGTAGGTACTTCCCAAACATTGATAACAACCTTGGAGAAACATCCTTTAGGCTGCTAATGACTTAAATAGAGCACAAACCTGCTGTTGAGTGTGTGTCTAATTGCATTGTGGAAACCATAATGCATGCCACCATCTACTAAACCTTACTCTGAGTACCCATGCAGGCCTGAGGTTTGCATAGCCAACTGTGTGTCTCCATTTGACGAGTGGTTTTATGTGTGAACTGGAAAAAAACAAGACAACTTTCTTCTCTTTTTGAGGGGTTGAAAGGGGCCTTATTCATAAATAATGCATGATTCAGTGTTCGTGTGATTCCGTTCAATACCCTCAATGTTAGCAAAAATGGCACATTTCTGATTTGATTGTCTGGAGTTAGTTAAATCAACACAGTTATTCAAGTCAGATCTGCAACGAGAGAGCTGAACTGCCTGTCTCTTTAGTGAATGATCGGCTCAAGGTTAAGGTTGTGTAATTCTCTCGCCGCTACCCCCCTGGCAGCCTGTTCACAATATGATGTGTAAATGATGCTGTTTGCATCCGGGTCGTAGCCTGGTACCCACTGTTGTGAATTTTTGGCAGACAGGTCCGTAAAAATGTGCAATAGTGTGTAACACCTGGTGTAACCCTAACCCTTTAAAAGCCTTTGCTTTTTAACCCTTGTGCTATCTTCGGGTCGTTCTGACCCATCAGTCATTGTGACCCACCGTCGTATTGCGACAACTTTACCGCATACAAAAACAAAGTGAAGCATTTTCTTTTAACCGTTGGGCTGTCTCAGACCCCCCACATTGCGAAGGTTAAAAGAAAATTATTTTTATTTGTTTTTGTATTGGGTAAAATTGGGTAAACACAACGATGGTTCGTTATGAACCTTTGGGTCATGTGACCCGAAGGCAGCACGAGGGTTAAATGTATTTTAAGGCCAATTTATCGTTACGTAAACATATACACAAATTGATAATAAATAGTGTCACACAGTCACACAACTGTTGAGATTGCATGGGCGGCAATTGTATTTGCTCACTGACCTCAAACTTCCCCGGTCATTTTCAGAGGAAGAGGCCTACACTGTGGTCTGGTCCGAGTGCCCATAATAGAACTCCACATAGTTCTAGAAGCTTCCTGACATAATTATTCCATATAAAGGGAGAATGGCCTCATAAAATCACTTTATATTCAGGCCCATAAAAGCACCAGCCTGTGGGACAGTGGCTGATGAGGTGCACAGTTAACTCAAGGAGCCGGGTAATGTGCCTCCATACCCTCTCCACCATCACAATGCTCTGGCTAGCATGTTCCCTGTGCTCCCGAACCTATTAATATTCCCAACACCACTAAACCTGTACGCCGCGCTGCTTCCCCTGCCCTCCGCCCTGCGAGCAGGGCAGAGCGGCTCTCAGCCCCTGCACTGTGGTTTAATTAGCCACTATTAGGGGTTGACGGAACATCGCTAATCACCGGCAAGGCTGTAGCCCTGACAGAGATGTCCTTGTCCCCTCCCCTCCCCCGTCCCAACCACCAAGCCATGCTTGCTGTCCTCACTAACCCATTACTCCAAAGGCACCGCATCCTGACAGGAACTGCTGTTAGCACAAGCGTCCTGACAGGAAATACGTAGATATTAAAACTACAGCAGTACAGCAGTAAACATGGCAACAGAGGAGGAGGTAAGGTCGAGGTATGTCTGAAGCAGGTGACACGTGAAAATACATTTTCTCTTTGTTCACCACAAGGTAGGGGGCTGAACCAAAGTGCAGCACGTGTATCTCCCCATCATCACCCATCTTCATAATTACAACAGTGTGATGTTTTTCCAACAACCGTATCTCCCCAAGGTCAAAGTTCAAATAAATGAACTTTGATTACATAGCTCAGGGGCAGCATTTTTGCGGTGACCCACACCAAGGGTCGTGGTTCCGCATAGTGGGGCACCACCACTCTCACGCTGATCGGTTTTAATGCTGATCATGTGTCACCTGCTTCAAAAAGATGACAGTGACTTCATAAAAAATCACCGGCATTGTGTGTTACTACTTCTTTGTTGTGTCTTGTTTCCATCTTGCATAGCAGCCATAGTGACCCACAATGTCTGCTGGCATTGCACCTTGTGTATGCGTGCACTCAAGACTTGAAGTATATCAGGCCTTGAAAACACTCATGCCTTTTGGGACTACGTCTCAGTGTATGACATTCTAGCAACCCAGCCAGTCACCACACGCACCCATTGTGGTGACTCCCAAATCAATGATCGACTTCTCTAGAGTTGGACGTGAGCAAGAGTAGCCACACAATCATTTAAAGCGGCAAAATCAATAGCCTTCCGGGGCCAGTTTTTGGTAATCCCTTTTATTAGCCGCATTAGCATAATGGTGGTAATTTTGTGGCGGTGTCAAAAACCAGAAAGACAGCTAGTACCTAATAGATTCACATCAGTCTAACATCTTCCAGCTGAAAAGATGGTTTAACATATTTGTCGACCTCAGTGTAATGCACCAAAAACTCTCTAGGTTAGGCAACAGGGGTGTCTTGTGTGTTTGGCATTCTCACATGATGCATCAAACTTATTCTCAGAGCTTCAAGTGGGTGTATTGAGCCATCTGATCTAAACATGTTTCTCAATCTGGATGAAAAGACAAACTGTTTTGGTGATATTAGCAAACTGCATGCATGTAAATGTATACAACAACATCCAGAGACCACAAAGCTGACTAGAAAAAACCCTCCAAAACTAATATTTTGCGTGCATGCATGTGTGCGGGTGTGTGCACAGTATGATTGAATGCATGTGTGTCTGTGTGTGCGTCAGACTAGCCCTGTGGAGGCAGGTCAGAGATCTCCACCAGGCTGGCTTCATTCTAAGGGAGTCCTGGTGTGAGAGAAGTAGGACAGTTCACAGTGGCTGCCTCTGACATTGAGCTCTATCTACAGATGTTCTGTGAACAAACTGATAATGTGCTGCTATTTGTGTGTACATGTGCATTTCCTGGACTAAAAACTGGAAATCAGTGTAGCAACTACATGATTATTGAGGATTGTGCACTCTCTTTACAAAACGTAGCCAACTATTGTTAAAGTACCTTTTTAATTCAGTGTCAGATAATTCCATGCCCGAATGAATTAATAATGGTTTCCCAAGGCATGTTTCCCTATTCTATAACATCTTAATTATATATTACCATAACGTTTGCCCTCAAAGCTTTATAGCCATCCTTCAAGGATGAATTATGAAGAATACAAAAACATTACAGGTGAATAAAATCATCTCTATTCAATTCAAACCAATTAAGCGGCATTTAAGCGGCATGTTTCCTAATTAGTTTTTCCTCTGCAAACAGGATCTAATTCTTCTTCTAGGGCTTTCTTCTCAATGCCCGCTGAATGGCCTGCTGGGAAATCCAGCAGATTTCTAGAAAATCAATATGCTCGCAGATTTTTCTGTTTTTCTGGTTCTCAGGTTAGGTTTAAATGGTTAAATGATGACATATAATTTCTTAAGACGATTTATTGTTCTAGAAAGTATAGTCTCATTTAGCAAATACATCTTTCAACAATGACCAAAGACCACAGTTAGAGAGGAGGCACTGTCCAGAAGAAAGAATATTTCTAAAAACTATTTAACATATAAATTGCCTATATAATGAGGAGGGTCGATATCAAAAAATTTAGATGACCCTTTAACAAGTTTTTTTCTTTCTTTCATTCCTCAGCCAATTCTCACTCATCTCCATTCATCTTTTATTTAGATTCTACCACCAAATGCCAGGAATAGTGTCCCAGCAAGCAGATCCATGGTCAGTTTTTCAAGTCCAAACCTAATACATCAGCAGAGAGTGCTCTAAACTGACCACACACAAGTCTCCATAAACAACACATGACTCAACAACACATCTTTACAAATATCTGTGCAGATCTGAGCCGTGACATACCCACACTGTCAGTTACTTCACTGAAACCAGGGCCTACCCTTGTACAGCAGCTACCCTAATAGATGCCAAGCTTGTCCCAGAAGTCACATATATGGTCCCTGGTGCCCACCTGAGCGTGTGACCGCACGGTGAAGTTCAGCTCCAGCCAGCTGCTGCTTCCTGTGTATCGCGGCCAGGCCGGGGGGCGCTGCTGTCTGCAGAAGCCCGTCTGCTCCACCCTCGACCCGGGGTCGCCTGTGTGGGCGAACGCCCCCCAGTAACACAGCATCCGATTGGCCAGGAGACGCTCGGGTGGCGACAGGGTGAAGTTGGCCACGGCGGCGGTGTTGAAGAGGAAGGGCAGCTCGGCGCCGTGGCAGACGTGGTCGTAGCAGAAGCTGAGGCCAGACCACACGCGGTGGTCCGACGCCACGTGGTCGAAGACGTACATCCACACGGAGCTGCCCGCCAGGCTGGCCGCACGGGCGGACTTACGGGAGGGGCAGAGAAACACGTAGTCTGTCACGATCTGGGAGGGAGGGACAGAGTAGGAGAGAGAGAGAGAGAGACAGAGTAGGAGAGAGAGAGAGAGAGGGAGGGAGGGACAGAGTAGGAGAGAGAGAGAGAGACAGAGGAAGAGAGAGAGAGGGAGAGAGGGAGGGACAGAGTAGGAGAGAGAGAGCGAGAGAAAGAGAGAGAGAGAGAGAGAGAGAGAGAGAGAGAGAGAGAGAGAGAGAGAGAGAGAGAGAGAGAGAGAGAGAGAGGGAGAGATAGAGGGAGAGATAGAGGGAGAGAGAGAATTAAAAGCTTTTTTTCCAGATTTATAAACTGTTTGTTCATTCAGCCTTAACAAAACAAACCGCCCCAAATGGTTTGCCTTCATTGTCTGAGATAAAAGGTTTATATACTGTAACAGCATGTATCCTTCTTGGCCAGAAAACACCACACAACTGGAGCAGGAACGCTTTCCATCCTACATGTTACCTGGAAACCACTATCTTTTAAGGGATACACAAAGGACGACTGCCTACACTCAACAACAAAAACCTCTCTCACCTGTGCACCTCTGTCTCTTCCCCCGACACATCACACATCAGTATGGGAGGTGGAAACAGATACTCATACTTTGACTCTGGCTATAATAAGACACACACACTTTGCCTTGAGATACAGGTTGGACCCTAGCAGCGGTGTCAAGTCATGATAAAGCTACAGCACAGACGAGTTCCTGTATTTGTGTTCTTCTCCTCTCACACCTCTCTCTCTCTCTCTCTCTCTCTCTCTCTCTCTCTCTCTCTCTCTCTCTCTCTCTCTCTCTCTCTCTCTCTCTCTCTCTCTCTCTCTCTCTCTCTCTCTCTCTCTCTCTCTCTCTCTCTCTCTCTCTCTCTCTCTCTCTCTCTCTCTCTCTCTCTCTCTCTCTCTCTCTCACTCACTCACTCACTCACTCACTCACTCACTCACTCACTCACTCACTCCCTTTATCTCTCTACTTCCCTCTCTCCCCCTCCCTCTGTCTGTCTCCTCACTCTCAGAGTGACATCTGACATTTGTTGTACACCCCACCCTCTCCAGAGGCCTGTCCTTTAGCGAGGGGTGAGTGTGCGGCACCCCCCCCCCAGCTCCTCAGTGAACCCTGTCTGGGCTGGGCTCCCTAGTCTAATAAGCCTGACTGTGGCCTGTGTAGATGAATGCTGAACAGACTTGGGAGCGTGTCACCTTATGGCCCAGCTCCTCACAGCTCTCTCATCTCTCACTTTACATTCTGAACATTGAGAGAGTTCGCCGTAGGCAGTGATATGATCTCTGTCTCTAAGTCTACGCTTGTGTGTGGGCTCAACACTTTACAAATCAAGCTACATTTTTCACCACTGACTCAAACAAGACTTCCATCGGTCGGCTTTGTACCTTGTAAATTATATAACGAGAAATATGATCAAAATATGACAGCAGTTGACATCATTTGATAGAAATGATCAAACGTAATGATAATAATGTAGAGATAAAACTAAACTCATGACTTGATATATCCTTGTCTATTAGCACTGGAATAATCAAATGATTCATATAAGACCAAGCAGTAGGCTGTTTGTTCCTTGCTCACTTATGGACCCAGCAAGGTACATTCAGGATGTATGACTGAGAACCATCATACATCCTCTGTCTATTGTAACCTATCGGTGGGACTCATTTCATGGGGCTCGAGTGAGTCACCATCCAAAAGAGACAATGTCATTCTCCTCCAGGTGAGCTTCTCACCTCACCCATACTAATGATGACTCAAGCAGATGGAGTCAAAAGTACTTCAGCCCCCTCTGTTGACGATTTGAGGAAGTGCGGGGTACTTTCAGAAGAAGGAAAATATACATATATGTATAATATGTTAAAAAACATTAGTAAAACAAATATTGAAGAGGAACTTTTATTCAAATAAAATAGATGACATATGCATCAACTTAAATAACGTCAAGTGACTTGAAACCTTTGAAGAATAACTTTAAACCTGATGAAGGAAAGCCAACAAGAAAAGGCTATACCACCACTCCAAATACTTCAGGTTTACTGGTACTGATTAAGGGAGGAGAGAGTGAGAGAGAGGAGAGAGAGGAGAGAGATCTGTTTTGGGAGTCCACTGGGTCTCATCTGAAGTGAGAGCAGATGGACAGCTGTGTCTCTGTCACGCTCTGAAGCCTCTCTCTCTCTCTCTCTCTCTCTCTCTCTCTCTCTCTCTCTCTCTCTCTCTCTCTCTCTCTCTCTCTCTCTCTCTCTCGTCTCTCTCTCATCTCTCTCTCGTCTCTCTCGTCTCTCTCTTATCTGTCTCTCTCGTCTCTCTCGTCTCTCTCTCTCGTCTCTCTCTCTCTCTCTCTCTCTCTCTCTCTCTCTCTCTCTCTCTCTCTCTCTCTCTCTCTCTCTCTCTCTCTCTCTCTCTCTCTCTCTCTCTCTCTCTCTCTCTCTCCTCTCTCTCTCTCTCTCTCTCTCTCTCTCTCTCTCTCTCTCTCTCTCTCTCTCTCTCTCTCTCTCTCGTATCTCTCGTCTCTCTCTTATCTCTCTCTCTCGTCTCTCTCTCTCTCGTCTCTCTCTCGTCTCTCTCTCTCGTCTCTCCTCCACAAGCTGCTCAGACTAGCTGGATCAATACTAAAGGCACATAACTGCTTCAGTTATCACTGCAGTACATGTGTGTTTGTGTGTTTGTGTGTGTGCGCTGCGCGTGTGTGTGAGAGAGTGAGACAGGGTGTGTGAGATTATTAGGTGTTTCATCTGATAAATGAGCACATAAAAGCGAGGTAGGCCTGCACAACAGATGGTCAACATGTACACACACGCACCCAAGTTTGTTTTACTATCGTAGTGAGGACAGACACTTCAATCACATTCTAAATCAAGCTAAATTATGTCGTAGTTTATTCAACTCCCTTTGTGGTTTGCCAATAATAGTCCCTTATAGTCCCTAGTCTTAGTTAATCAGGACCACGCATGCACACACACCCCTCACCTGTGACAGCATGTCCCTGCGGTCTGCGTTCTTATACATGGGGAGGTACTTGCGCAGGATTCTGAGAGCGTGCTGTTTGAAGATGGCAGTGGTGTACACAGTACACTCCACCGCAGACACCGGCTTGGTGAAGACTCCATAGACGAAGATCACCCCCTCCTCAGAGGTGGTCCCTGCACACACACACACACACACACACACACACACATACACATAATGAATTCCAAATGGAGACACATCTTTAATGTTTCATTCATTTAGCAGATGCTTTTTAGCAGACAGGTTACAAACTAAGCTCAAGGATGCTTCAACTTGCGTGCTAGTCATCCATATAATCCAGACCTCCACACAAGGTGTAGGCTTGTTTACATCCTATTGGGATTTCCCAGGCTATGAGCTCAGACAGTAGTCGTGCTGAGTGTGTGAAGTGTTGCTCACCTAGGAGTACTGGCTTCTCCTTGTGCCAGTGGCCCTTCTGGAAGGCTGTCACAGCCTGCTCTTTAATCAGCTCTCCATCGATGTAAGGGCCCCACGTCTCAAAGATCTCCAGGAACCGGAACGGATTCACCACTTTGAACCTGACAGGGGGATGGAGGTAGACGAGGGAGAGGAGGGTGGAGGGAGAGGAGGGTGGAGGGAGGAAGGGATGGAGGGATGGAGGGGAGGGAGGGGAGGGAGAGAAAGAGTAAGACAGAGGTTGAGATGAAGAGAAAACAAGAGAGCAATAAAGACAGCCAGTGAGAGAGTAAAAGAGAGAAAAACATAAAGCGACAGAAAGACAGAGAAAATATGAAAAATTTAAGTGAGGGTGAAACAGAGGTCAAGTGAGAGACAGTGTGCGGTGCAGCAGCCCTTTGGAGGTTTTGGTAAACAGGAAGGAGGATGAGAGCAGTTCTCCTACTGGACTTGATCTGAGCGGCGAGGACAGCCTGGGGACTGAGAGACAGCAGACACACGATGTCGCTCACAGTGCAGTTGGCCTGCTTGGCAAAGTCCTTGCCCAGTTTCAGGGCGTCGTGTCTGAAACGCAGCCAAACGAACACACATTTCACTCACCATGGAAATGCTGTTGGAGCTACGCACATCTAGTCCTTGATTATAATCTATGCACTTCATTTAATGTATGTATGTATTCATTTAGCAGTTAAATGTTCTAACCAATGAGCTATACCCTCCCCCCTATGATCAGCTTTATTTACTTTTATACACTACATACACTAGTGAATTTGGAAAAATGTATTAAATGCTAAATGATTAATGACTAAGATGTAATGACTGAGATGTGAATGTCCAGGGGTCCGTCCTCACCTGGTCTTGAGGGGGATGGAGAAGGGAAGGCTCTGGAACACGGCTTGTTTGAACAGCGGCTTGCTGCTCTGGATCATCAGGTGGAGGCTCACAGACTGGGCGCCTGCACTCTCCCCAAATATGGTCACCTGGTTCAGACACCATGGAAGACACGGTCATCATGCAGGCTAATAGATCACCACACACACCGTAGATGGGATTTTTTATAACCTCATTTACTATACTATGTGAGGGTGATGTTGAACTATAAGCACGTACACACAACCGACACTGACAGATATGATTTGAGGCGATGAGGCACTGAATTAATTCCAACAGCCAGTTTACATGTTCAGAACTTTTTCTTGGATGTTTTCTTGCCAGCACGACCCAGACCCTATGTGGTGTTTGTTTCTGTGTTCGTCTATGTGTGTGTGTGTGTCACTGTGTAGTGCGTGGCAGGATGTGTAGTGCGTATGTGTGTTTGTGTGTGTGTGGTGTGTGTCTCTGCAGCATATCCCTTCCACCCCAGACAGCCCCATCTCCACTCTTCAGACACATATCTGTGCACAGAGCCTCAGACAGCCTTTAATCCCCCCACCATAGTTTCTACACAAATAGTACACAGTCACAACTACACCACAGGATCCCGGTAGCAAAAAAACACCACTTCCATCACCGCCACCTAAACCACCTCCCCATAGACTCGCCCTGCTCCTGTCTGACTGTCTGTCTGTCTGTCTGTCTGTGTTAGACTCTAGCCAAGGCCTTACTTCAGAGACAAAATCCATGGAAACCCCCAAAAAATGCTGCATTATCCAAAAGTGCCATTACTGAACTACATTATCACGCTGAATTCTATGGAATTGTGGACTGTGATGTATTATGGAAAAAACCCTGGAATTCGTAAGTGATACAGTAGGTGTTCAGGCTCATGAGAATACACATCGCTCATGTATAGTTTCTATTTACCGATCACCTCTGCTTGCTTTTGTATACGTGTTATTTATTTGCTTGCGTGCTTGCCTTGCTAGGGTCCCCTCCAAACAGAGCAATGTTCCTCTGTACCCAGAGCAGAGCAGCCTGCTGGTCCAGAATCCCATAATTCCCTGATGCAGACGTCTTGGGATCTTTTCCAGAGACGAGGAAACCAAAAGCACCTGGGAGAAAAAAGCCACATCCATGAATGTTAATCCTGACCAGTATATTAACTTTACTTTACCCCCCCCCCCCCCTCCACTGTAATGAATTGCACGAGATGTCCACAAAAGTCCATTTGTACACGGCACAGTCTCTCTCACGACCCTCTGTCAATGACCCTAACTCGATTAAAGACAACCAGAAGCCTCAAAGCAGCTACCCAGCCTTACCCAGCCTGTACTCCAGGCTCACCACCACCGAGTGGGTGAAGTTGCTGATGAACCTGCCATCGTACAGTGGCTTGGAAGCGGAGCCGGCGATGAAGTCTCCCCCGTGGATCCACACTAACACAGGCAGGGGCTTCAGCAGAGGAGAGCTGAAGTTCACATCCAGAGGAATGAAGATGTTGAGATAGAGGCAGTCCTCACTGACCTAAGGAACCAGTGAAGCCTCTGGTCAAATACGTGATATCAGAACATACTAAAGTCCATCATGGTGGTACTGCATCCACCCCACCCCCCCTACCACCAAAAAAAGTATTTATGATGTCCTCAAAATCTTCAAACATGTCACAGTACATCTACCTGACACATTGGAGATGGAGAGAAACCATTTTTCTAACACCACCACAAAATACACTTCACATATCACAACCCATTTTTTCCGACATTACAAACTGAAAATCACATGATAAAGAGGGTCAATCTCCCATACCTTCTGAGGACACTCGTCAGAAATGGGACCACTGCAGCCTTGCATGCAGGCGTCCCTGGGGAAGGTGGCGTCAAGGACGCCCGGCCAGGGGGTCACAGCTCTGGGAGATTTCCACCGGTATGCTCCCACCGGAGGGTCCGCGTAGGGGATCCCATAGAACACGTGACACTTGTCCACCGTCAGCCCCTTGATCACTCCGTCCTTGGTCAACACTATAGGGCCGTAATCAGGGATTCCTGCATTGTGAGGGTTTGGCCGGAGGGAAAGAGGCTCCGCTGGATCTTCAAAGTCTTCGAGGGAGTTTCCTTTGAACGGCAGGTCTCGGTCGATGACAAGAGGCTCGTCTCTCACGAGCAGTCCAGAGTAAATGCTTCTCAGGAAGTTGAACAGGTCAATCTCGTTCTCGTGCACGGCCTCTCCAGTCCTCAGCGCCAGACTAAGAACACAGAACAGCAAAAAATACTGACAGCTCTCCATCTTCGGACTAGAAACTAAGACATTTGTTTGACTGAGGTACTACGGCTCATTTCATTCTTGACTTGAATAGTATATCATCACCACGCCTGTGCCAAGAGTCTCCTTCAGTCTGTTCTGTGTTTGTTCTTGTGACATCAATTTGGCCAACTGGAAAACCAGGAGCAGTAGTTAGACAAAACCACCCTTGTCACAGCTTGTGGGTCTGGACCCATGACAGTGATGTAGAGAGTGGGCTGGACCGTGTGATGCAGGTCCGGTAATTGGAGACAAGCGGTCTTTCACTTATCTAATGGGATAATACAGATCCCCATGATGTGAAGCTCATTCTTGGAAAGGCACTCAAGTCTTATATCTATGACTGCAGTTTTGGACAATACTTCATTGTATGGCTGGGCGGTGAGAGAATGGGTTTCTGAATCTAGGCAACATTTTGAAGAAAGAATTGTCAAAGTCTATTGTTTTATGTAATACGAACATAAACCTGTAATGAAAACGTTAATGTGAGATGTCACTAAAATTACACGAACCGTATGGTAACAAATGCTCATCTGCACACCTGCTACTGATGCCTCTCGTTAATCGACAATGACGTCAGGTAGTTCGTGGATTTAACACCCTTTGATCAAGCGTAGTTCGAGCAAAATAACACTGTCAAACATGTAAATATGTTTGTTTTTCTCATTCCCTAAGTCGTTAAACCCTTAACTGTTTTACGTGTAACTTGACTAATCGTTACAAACGTTTGCAGGAGCTACTTTACGTGTCCAATTATCTTATTCGTTCTTGTACCCCAGACGATATCACTCGGTAAGTATTCAAGTCGAGAGATTCACGTCAGTATTCAAGCACCTTTTCATTCTTTCCTCACCCTAGTTGCAACGTGAGTTTGGCAGAAAAGAAATCTCCTCATGGATAATGCAATACCAATTCGCCGCGTCTTGTCCTTTTTCAGTAACATGCAAAGGTTTTACACTCTCCATGTGCTGGACAATTAGGAACATCAGCTTGTTTGACAGGTGACTGAACACTGTTTTCTTTACTTAAGTTCTGTTGCACCATGTTAAATACAGTTATGTCTACCCATAGATCAGATAATATATGGTTGAACACCAACAAAATCCAATCAATGTGGAAAAAGGACAAATTCACATCATTGACAGTTTCCCCATCTTTGAACCACACTGTAACCCTTGAGTATGGAGACGATGTCTGGAAATGGACATTTTCAGTCTTGCCGTGTGAGTATGCCTGCGTCTCCCTTTATCAGAAAGAAAGAGTAATTTAAAGGAGAAATGTTCTTATCCGTGTGCCCAAATGTGAGCACAAGGACTGCTTTTCTTTCACCTTCTCAGGTACTAGCAACATTGTAGTCAGAGGTCAACTTAAGCCTGAGCTGCAGCCCTCCAAAACCACCCTGGTGGGTATGTCAGCGACACCATCTCTCAGTTGTACACACATGCATATCTCTCATCACATGGACGCACCTGTTCATCAGATCTCACTGCTGAACTGAGAACTAAATGATCAATTGTATTCTTCTGTAAAGAACCATTATTAATGGTCTGGAATCCAACATTTCATCGCCAGTAACTGTGTTAATGTGCATATGACAACGTGAACCACTGTCCATGTGAACAAATATCAAACAAGCATCTCTTCCTCCCAAGTAGGAAGCCATGCAGTTGTTGTCCGACGATGAGGTTTTTCCATGTGAGGCAGGCACTCGGTATCTCTATCAGGATGAAAACCTCATCATCGCTCTGGGTACGTTTTATATGACAAAACAGGTCATTATGATTGAATGAAAGATACATAAATGTGTGTGTTGTGACAGGGTGCGATAGAGAAAAGTAGATGAGACAGAGGCCACAGAAACAAGAAAACGAGACTTAGAAGAGCGAAGAGAAACAACCTCTTCAGAACATCTAAGCTAAGCTGCACCTAGATTCCTCTGTTTTGGATTCCTTTCTGCTCACGCCCCCTTTGTCTCCCCTCCAGGCCAAACCCCACGGTACCCTCTCAAAATGGAGCCCAGGAGTGCCTCAATGTTACTGATATCCTGGCAGAGGGTGTCCTCTGCCTCCCCTGCCAGCCGAGTGTCTCTCTACCACCCTGATACGAAGGCCTACGTTCTTCTGACTTCAGACACTACCCACTCCAACTACTACCGCTTCACTGGCCTGGATTCCTGCAGCCCCTACGCTGCCTGTGTAGAGAGGGAAGACACTCACACTCTCACCTGCCTCTATGACAACACAGGTAGGGCTTACAAACAGGCGCCAGCCTAAACATATGAAGGTCACTGCATTTGTAAGGATTGATGTGTTTGGTTATGTTGTTTGCTTCATTTTGAATTATTATCTTTTGGGGTGATAGGCCCGGATATGCCTAGAAACTTCCAGGTGGTATCATGGAACGTCACCAGCATCACGGTGGCTTGGGACTGTCCGGACAACAACAAGTTCTCCCTCTTTCTTGTCACGGCCTTCTACCTCAACGGAAGCGACTACATCCTTGAGGAGAGGTACTTCAGGCACACTCTGAAGAGCTTTGTGTTTACCCTGCTGGACCTGCAGCCCTGCAGCAGGGTGAAGTTTGGTCTGCAGACCGTGTGCGAGTTTGACACGGGGTCTCACTCCAGCAGGATGGTCCTTATCGATGGGAACACTGGTGAGAAAAAAGCTTTGTCATTTGTCAGATAATCATTTCGATATTTTTGTGTTTTTATCTCCCAGGAGGAAGTTTCCTATTCAGCAGGAGGTCTCCTCCATTTGTTTGTTCTCTTGAAAGTTTTAAGGGAGTTGTTCCATATGAGGGCATGCGCGAATCCCTCTGTGACATTGCTCGTAATTTATTTTGTATCCCCTTGTCCATCCTCCAGTCCACTCAGACATCCATAACCTGCATCAATCCTCCTCTGGGCCTGGCAGCTACACCCTGACCTGGGAGGTGAAGAACATTTCAACAATCTCTGCATTCAGAGTGTACCACCAGGGGGCGCTCCACGCCTCCACCCTGCTTACCACACACACAGTGGACGGCCTGGAGCCCTGCCAGTACTACCTCACCAGGGTGGAGGCCATGTGTGGGGACAGCATGGTCATGAGCTGGAGGAGCATAACTGTATGCTCGGGTACTGGAGGACAACCTTTCATGTTTGGGTGATTGAGATGTTGTTCACTGAAAGTACAGCAGATCATCTTACAGAGCTTGGATTTGTTTGAGTGTTTTGTGTGTGTGTACATGGGTGTGTCCTTCCTCCCACAGGAACTCGAGGTGTGTCGGATCTGAAGTATCACTCTGAAAACTCCACGGCTCTGTGGACGGCCGATGCCGGCGGCGAGGCAGTATTCCAGTACCAGCTGTCGTACACAAACAGCTCCATCATCCAGAAGGGGTCTCTGACGGAGACCATGCTCCCCCTCCCGGGGCTGATCGAGGGGGCCCGCTATGTCCTGGACGTGTGGGAAGAGTGCAACGGGGAGATGAGTGCCAACCAAGCACTGCTGGTCTTCAATGGGATCAACGTGCCCCTCAGACCCCTAGATCTGGACTTTGGTTGGTTTTGTGTGCTGTGAAGATGTTTGTAAAGCTGTCAGGGAATGATTTATTATTCACCTGTGTTTACTGATGAGTGGGATTTAGTCCACGTCACATCGCTGAAAATCACTTTATTAGTTATTTAAAATGCGTTCAGTAGACCTCATTTTGTGACCTGCAGTTAAATGCTGTAACACAGAGCTACCCCCCCAGGGTTAGAGCTGGATGACCCCAGCCCAGTCCTGGTTCTGGTGGTGCCCTGGCTACTGCCAGAGCCCCTGCATAGCCCCACATCTGAGCCCAGGGCCACACTGCAGCACATCATTGAAAAAAAAGTGAGTAATGTTTCAGTTTTTCTGTACTTATTCATGTTTTAGGTATTTTTAGCTTCGACCTGAAACCTCTCACAAAAGGTATGTTTGTCTCTAGACTGAGGGCATCTGAGTCGGAGACGTATCCAGTAGTGTACTTGCCCACAGGTGCACACACAGAAATGCTTACTAATATGAAAAGATTTGAAAACACTTATGGAACTTGTGGAGATATGATTCTCAACATCCAATCTAGTCATATTTCACTCATTCTATGTCAAGGAGACAAGAGAATGGCTGTTTGGGGTACAGGAAATTGACTAAATTCAACCTTATCTTTTTGTTGTCAGTTGGAAGAGCTGCTGAAAGACTTCCCACAGAAAGCCAGGGTACAGTTGGATGGCTTCAGAAATGCGGGCCAGTCAAATACAAACATCCTTTTTAGTGTGTTTGATGCCTTGATAACAGACACGGACGTGCCACTGCTAGTAGGAGACCTGCTGGACCATGTCCAGTCCCTCCAGGTGCCCAGTGTATCTGTCAACAATGGCATCATTTACTGGGACGGTGAGAAGGATCCCCTCACCTGCGTTCAATATACATGAAAATTATTTGAAAACATCATCGAACTGATTCACCTTTCTAAAGTTTTGTTATCTCTTCACAAAATAGTTAGTTTAAAAAACTTACTTAGCTACTATATTCTGTACCTGGTTCCATTTCCTAGACCCAGATGAGTGCTCCACCCCTGATCTGATCAGGTGTCCCTCCCACTCTCTCTGTATCAACACCCTGGACTCCTATACCTGTGTCTGTCACCCTGGTTACTATGATGTCCGCTCACCCCTGACCCCCCTCGTGGACCTAGCGTCTGGTCCCGTCTGTTACGGTATGTCGGTCCACCCCCTCACACCTCCAAAAGTCAAGTACAAAGTTGCTAGAGTCAAACCCGTAACCATGCATTCTAAGTCCATCAACAACACAGCTTGGCCACAACCCTCTCAACATTCCCCCCCCACCCCGCTTCCCAGTATATCAGTTGTCAAGTATATCTCTGCTATCATTATCGGAACATAATTTGTCGACTATCCCACTGCTATCATTATCACAACGTATCAAGGGCTTGACGATTGGTAGAATAATTGAAAGGTGTGTTTGTGTGAGAGAGAGAGAGAGAGAGAGAGTGTCACTGCTCTTCCCACGTCTTCTCCGTACAAACAGAGCACGGAACGTTCACCCAGTGCCTGCACAGACGGATGGCGGGAGGCGTCTCCAAAGCCTTTCTGACTGCTTACCTGGGCGGCGACGTGACGGTCCTCCTGAACGACGGCCGCTGCGCCGTGAACGAGAGCGAGACGCTGTACCACTTCAGCTCCTCAAATAAAGCGCCCCAGTGTGGTACCGAGAGGCTGGTGAGTGGTCCGCCAGTAGATGGAGGACGTCATGTAGGAACAAACACAGGCGATCCCTCGGATGGTCAGATTCTAGTCATGTGCAGGGCATCGTCATGAACGCATTCCTAGACAGGCAGGCGGTATGCCAAGGAAATCTGTAATGGAATTACGCTTTTGTACACGGCACTTTCTGTAATCTGACGTAATGGGATTGTGTGTGGTGTGTTCCGCCTCTAGGTGAACATGACACACATCGAGTTCCAGAACTCTCTGACTGTCACCTTGAACAGCCAGATGACCATCACACGCAGGGATCTGAAGGTTATCTGGAAGTGTGTGTACCCACGAACCTACATCCTCAATGTGCGGATTAACGTGGATCAAGATAGGTGACAAATGAAACATTTTGTGTGTCCTTGAAGTAAACATCTACGTGTTCTGTACTAAAACACATTGTATAGCTCACCAGTGTCATGGCGTTGCTTGACGGTATTCCTCCCTCACTTGCCCTCTCCTGGGATCAATCCAGGGTCCTCTGACTAACGCATTCCACAACCATGTTTCATAGTCCCCACTTTAGCTAGCTACCATCCCTGAAAAGCTTGCCGTTTTAGTGGGTGTGATTTATACCAAGGACAAGTTGAACTAATTCTACTCATATTTCGTTCAGTCTGCTTTGCTCTCAGTTAAAAAGCCTCCATTTACATCGAAACCTCCTGTCCGTTCGCAATCTCCAGGGTGTCCTCCCACTCTGTGGTCGTCTTCAACTCGTCCCACAGTCTGTTCCTGACCATGAGCTTGTACAGCGACCTCTCCTACAGCCACGGAGAGCCCATCTCCATCACCCAGGCCGACGCGCTGTTCTTCGAGGTGGCCCTGCAGACGGCGCACACCTTCACCCCCGAGGTGCTCCTGAAGGTCTTGACCTGCTGGGCCACGGAGAGCCCCGCACCCAACAACACGGTCGGTGGCATCTTCCTCCTGGAGGGGTGAGTTTCCTCGGTGGGAGGGTGGAATGGGGGCGGGGGGTGCAGTCTTAATAGTTTTCAGTGCGTTCATACTCTTTCTACTTTGTCGTCTGAACCGATTTGCACGTTACATGGTTAGGTGACAAAAGACCCAGACACACACAGCCACTACATTGTGTAACTGTTTACTCTCTCTCTTCAACTCCTCATTTTGAATTGCATGGAACTGAACAATGCAATCCTATTCCCCCAATCAGATGCCCTGTGGACAGTACGTTCCACTGGCTGTCGCTGAACGGAGTGGCACAGAGGAGCAGGTTTTCTCTCCAGATGTTCACCATGCCTCGGGGCCTGCCCATCTACTTCCACTGTCTGGCCCACATATGCAGACACGATGAGGACTGCACCACTGTAAACCAATTCACTTTAGTTTTTGCTGGCTTGTCAACAACATGTTTCTTATACTTATAAGATGTAATACGTGTTTCACAGTTGAGCTTCTTTTAGTGTTCAATTCTTGAGTTCCTTCTGGATTGAATAACTGAATCATGCATTCCAGTTCTTTGACTATTGATGAGCATTTATGGACTATTTGCTTATTGATTTGTGCTTATTGACAATGTTTATTGATTTCTCTAATCCCATGTTTATATTTTAAAGAATTGTACCGCTCCACGACTTTCTAAGAGGTCAGTGTCCCAGAGGAATGTGAACACCAGACAGGTGGCAGTGGTGTCAGCTGGCCCTCTGGTGGTCAGCCTGAAAGCAAAGCCAGACACCAAACCCTCTGACTGTGAGTAGATGTGCTGGGATCATGGCTGTGGAGATAAATGGGCCTACCTCCCTGCCTATGTCTTTTTAAATTTTGATTTTGTGTTTCTTTCATTCAGGGGATGAAATGGGGACACTGATCTCCGTTGTTGGTGGGACTGTAGGCCTCTTTCTGTTGGCTGTGCTTGGAGCCATTGCATCCAAAGCCATAATGAAGTATTATAAGAGACCAAGGCTTCAATGAATATATGAACGAATGTAGTAAATCACACCTCCATTATGGTTCTAGTGAGCTGCATTTGTTATGACCATATATAATTTTCAGTGTTACTGCAATGTACATAATACAGTTATGTATTGCTCCAGTGATATATCACATTGCTAAATAAAATTTAAAAAAAGATCACGTTAATTTATTTAATTAATCGTGACAGAATATAATATATAATTGTCACAAAACCATGATCGTAAAAAATGGTTCCGTACGACTGAAGATGGAGAAACACCCAGTGGATATAGTACTTCCGGTTTAGAATATCTGGTACAACAACAATGGCGACCTCCACGAGTGAGGAAAGCATGATCGATGCACAGTCTGGAAAGAAGACGAAAAAGAGTAAAAATCAAGGTAAATGATCTATATATGACACATTTTAACATACGTTAATATTTTATTTCTGCTACCATGTCCATGTTTTTGGTAATTTGGAGGTATAAATTAGCTAGAGTTAGCATCACAGTTACCCAGGCTGTAGAAAAACGTGTTGGCTGGCTACTACATGATAAACATGGCAGCACTAGCTCAAGCAGATATAACTTGCTGTTACCTAGTAATCGTCGCTGTTAAATGTGTTTGAGTACGATGGTTTGTATTTTGAAAAAATACAAACTACTAGTGTCACAAATCTGCGAATTATTAACAAGGTAAAATGCGCAGTGTAGCCTACATATGCATCATGCTCGCGACACATCTAGATGGTTGGGTCACAGTCTGTCCCAGTTCCTGTACATTATTTCACTACAGTTTCTGTTCTCTTTCCCCCCAGTGGACGAATTGGACCTCCTCACTGTGCCAGACGGCTGGAAGGAGCCAGCGTTCACCAAAGATGACAATCCCAGAGGAATGCTGGAGGAGAGCAGCTTCGCCACACTTTTCCCCAAGTACAGAGAAGCATATCTCAAAGAGTGCTGGCCGCTGGTGCAGAAAGCTCTTGGAGAAGCGGTAAGTCTAGCCAATGGAGGGTTCTTTTAGACTGAGGCCTGTCTTCAGTTTTAAGCAATTTGTTTGGAAGTCAAGTACTGTATGTCACTGGAAGTTCACTGTCTTTACTGTTGCGACTACAGCACATCAAGGCCACCCTTGATTTGATTGAAGGCAGTATCACTGTCACCACCACCAAGAAGACCTTTGATCCCTATTCCATAGTGAGGGCACGGGACCTCATCAAGCTGCTGGCTAGAAGTGTTCCTTTCGAGCAGGTACCCTCACGTCAGCTGTCAGTCTGTGCACATTTGTCAACCTAGCACATACATTTAATTTATTTTCTGCTCTACTTACTATATGCATTTGTTTCGAAGCGTATGCTAAATGATTCAACTATAAAAATAAAAAAAAACAAGCTGCTTCTTTGCCTAGGCTGTGAGGATACTGGAGGATGAAATGGCATGTGATATTATAAAGATCGGGACGCTGGTACGAAACCGGGAGAGGTTTGTGAAGAGGAGGCAGAGACTAATAGGACCCAAGGGCTCGACTCTAAAGGTAGGACATCAACCATGTAGTGGAGGCCAACACACACTAAGGGGCAGTGTGGTGCTCTTTTGTGGTGACACCCACCGTCCTGATTTGTTTTTTTAGATCTGATTTAGCATTTAGCATTTTAGTTCTGATTGGTTCTCAGGGTTTCCCGCAGCACTTTTCAGTTAAGGACGCCGCCTAAGCAACACACTCGTTTTTTTCTTTCTAGCGATATCGCCATCCCCCCCCGCCCCCCCCCCCCCCCCCCCCCCCCGGTCTGTGAGAAACCCTGGTTCTAGTTTCTTGTTGAGAAATGTTTCATTTCCTCTTGTGGAAATCCAGAACTGTTTACTCACTGTGTTCTGTCCCCCACAGGCTTTAGAACTGCTGACCAACTGCTATGTGATGGTGCAGGGAAACACAGTGTCGGCCCTGGGGCCCTTTAATGGCCTCAAGGAGGTGTGTGTGGACTGCTTTCTGTAACACAAGCCCAAGTTAATTTAGTTTTAATTCTCAGTATACTTTATATACAGTATACACCCTGTTAAATATGTTTTGTATGCAGGTACGTAAAGTGGTGTTGGACACCATGAAGAACATCCATCCCATCTATAACATCAAGGTAAGGCCTAGTGTTACTCTTCGTGCAGGTTTGTTTCGAGGCAATGAAGCTGATCTGAACCACTGATAGGGTAAAAGTATCTTGCCTACCTAAAACACTGCAACTTTAAGTACCATTGCAAACCAATAAGGTTTTAATTATGGTTCTTCCCTTTGGGACTTATTTGGTTTTCACAATGTGTGCTTCATGTTTGGTTACCCACAATGTTTGGGGCTATCGTTATGTTCAGTGACCTATGCACTTCTGTAAAGCTCTCTCTTGGAAGTCGCTTTGGATAAAAGCATAAATGTAAATATGAAATATCCTAGAATAAAACAATGTATCATCTTGTGTGTTCTTATATTTTGCAGCCACAGACTCAAGGTGGTTTCTGAGGTTCTCAAAGTGGTGGTTGCTATTTTACTAGGACAGGAAGTGTGAGCAATACGTAGGATGTGGTTATATATACAAAAAGGAAACGCAAGCAGAAAAAAAAAAATCTGAATGAATCTTTTTTAAGATAATATGCAATCAGTAATATAAAAAAGCATTATTTAGTTTTTTATTGCTCTAAAAATTTGATGTTGGTATTTAAGTGTAGTCTTAAGGGGTATTCCAGAAAGCAGGTTATGCAACATAACCGGGTAAGTTAACCCACCAGCTGATTCACTGCATTGCAGCAACCTACTGGCAAGGTTGCTACAATGCTGGGTTTCAGCTGGAGAGTTAACTTACCCGGGTATGTCACATAACCTGCTTTATGGAATACCCCCTTAATCAACTAAATTTTTTCTTTGTACCTGGCTAGGGCAGTGATGGACTTAGTTTTATTGTGCCCAATGATGATTATCCATCCTTGTTCTGGATTCAGTGAAGGACAAAACGCCATCTCCAGGCTTGCTTGCCATTGTGGCAAAGCTTGGAGCTGAGGGCACCAGTATTCTCTCAGATACATTATTATTTGTTCACAGTAGTATAGAACAGGTTTGCTTCATCAAACGCCTCAAATATCCTAAACCTGTAAAATATCAAATTTTCACACACTTTTAACTTTTCTCATCCGCAATTGTGTTCCATGTCGGGGTGTATGAATCCAGACGCTCATGATCAAGAGGGAGCTGGCTAAAGACCCAGAGCTCCGGACGCAGAGCTGGGAGCGCTTCCTGCCCAACTTCCGTCACAAGAACCTGACCAAGCGCAAGGAACCCAAAAAGAAGACCACAAAGAAGGAGTACACACCGTTCCCCCCACAGCAGCCTGAGAGCCAGGTGGGTGGACCCTCCACACACACACACACACACACACCAGCAGCAGCCTGAGAGCCAGATTAGTGGACCCTCCACACACAGAACACCTCCTTTAAGTCTGCTTGAATGTTTTCTCAATTTCTTTTGATTCCAGATTGACAAAGAACTGGCCACCGGTGAGTTCTTCCTCCGAGAGAGTGTGAAGAAGAGGAAGAAGATGGAGGAGATCAAGGTATGCAGCTCTGTCCATTTATTTCTTATACTTCTGCTGTTGCTTTGTTAACTTATGCCCGGCAAATCAGTACAGTTCAATAAAATCACCATTGTCCAAAGTATGGGGCCTCAGTACAGTCTTTCATTTGTTGCAGGGAAAACAAGCTGAAGCACTGACCAAGAAGCAAGAGGAGAGAAATAAGGCTTTCATTCCACCCAAGGAGAAAGCTGTTGTAAAGACGACCAACAAAGGTATGTGCCATGATCGTTTCTTTTCATGCCATTACTTTGTGCGTTCTCATCTGTTCACAACCAGGTTCGCACGGTCAATGTACAAATGTACTCGCGCTACTAAAAGGGGATCGACCAAATATTTCTCCTGCTTTTGCAGCTCCCTCAGATGGCAAGATCGATATTGAGGCAATCAAAGCTAAAGTTAAGAAAGCCAAGACAAAAAAACTGGGAGCTCCCCCGGTCAACCCAACCCCCCCGACCAACACCAGTGATAAGAAGAAGAAGAAAAAGAAGAACAAAGGCTAGTTGTGAAAGCCTGGTCAGTTATGGACTTGAGCTCTACAGTTCAAACGACAGAATTGGAGGCCAGCATGTTGACTGCAAGAGGTGGAACAGGAACTCAGAAGGATTGTGACATGTCCATATGTGACAGTTTGAGTCCACACGCAATGAGTGAAGTACTGTACAGTATATAGCGGTGTCAATGGTGTTTTCCATGACTGTTCTGTGAGGTTTATTTTGTATATTCCTACAACTTCAACAAGATGCATGGACTTTATTAACATGACTCTGAACCTGACTGATTAACACAGCTCTGCATACACCTTTTCTTACCTTGTATTTGGTCAATTAGGATTGACGTGTAGAGACATTTCGTTTGTGCACAACCCATGTTTGCCAGGCATGCAGGTTAATGGTCATAAACTCATTTATTTTCCAAGTATTTCTATTGATAAATAACATTCAGATGACGCGGGAGTCATCGCTGTCTGTTCTCTCTTTATATTGGGACATTTTGTAAGTACAAAATAAATGATAATGTATTTAAAGTGATTGTAGTGTGTATGTAACACCATACAAACATTTTCTAATTTCATCCTATGGTCTCTTGAGGCACATCCCAAATGCATAGTGATCACGAAACACCAGACTGCGTAATCTATTCATAGAAGAAGATGTCAGGGTAGTATTGCTTTGCACCATATGCAGAGAGGAAGGTGAAGAGCAGGGCTAGTGGTCGGATGACCAGAATGGACATGCAGGTAGTCCCAGTTACCGGTAGGTTGTCCCAGTCAGGAGTCCAGCTGTAGCCTGCAGACAAACACTGGTTACCACACAGGTGAATACCAGTCCACTGCACTGTCCCTGGACAGGAGGGGCATGTAGGCCCTGTGAATAGGGATGGGTATAGCTAGGTATGGTACATATCTTATTTGTGTGTGTGTGTACCAATGTCAAATGACCATTGGGAGTCCCCACTAGTAATTAGTGGTAGGGCTGATGTAGTGTTGACATACAGGGTGATGATACAAATGGCTGTCCTCAATGTTCAAACCGAATCTACACTACTGGTGCTGTTCTTCTATGTCTGTCATAGATAACAATACATGGGAATGTACTGAACAGAGATGAAAGCACATGATTAAATCAATAATGTAACCAAAAAAGGAAGATATGTAGCTTTTAGCTAAGGAGTGTACAGTATAGATAGAGTACTACACTGAGAAGGTCAGTTTTCTTGCACTGTTCTCATGTTACAGTGTTATGTAGTATTTACTATGACTTTTTTGTGCATCTCTTTCTGGGTTGCCTGTGAAGAGAGAGATTTAGTCAGGATTCATAAAGGTCCAAGTTAATGTTATGAAGCTGAAGTAGGTGGAGCAGTCGGGGCCCAGGTGTGATGAAGAGGACGGGAAGAAACTGAGTGGCTGTGTTGTGCAACACCTTTGCACAGCAATTCCCTTTAGGGGTTTCAGAGCGCTTTTCCAAATTGATTGCAACAGTGGCTTACAGCAAATATGACAGCTTTGTGGTTTCCTGCTAGCAGGGTGTGAAATGAGACTCACGGCACAGGTTCCCCTGACATTCGGCGGTTTCACCCTCACAGTCACTACAAGCATCTCCAGTCTTGTATGGTCTCCTCCCAGCCACGTTGCCCCTGGTGATGGAAGCGTAAAGCACACCCAAAGATACATATGGGATAGAATAATGACATTCATTTCTAGATGAATGTTTGTGTGCAGTTTCATGTTGACTCACGCAGGGGCATAGTTGCACACAAATATAGCTGCCTTTATTGTAGAAAAGTTGGTCCGAGCCACTCCGTTTGGACAGATGTTGACTGCACAGCCAACCTTGTAGCTGCTAGCCCATACAACCTGGGAATAGCAGCACTTATCAAGCCCACGTGATTAAATTCTGTGGCTGTTAACAAGATCAACAATTTCCAAGGGACCATCTTAGTGAAAACGAGCAAATATTTTTGGGGTTATGTACTTTATCACAGCAAGCATGCACAGTGTTGAAGCTCATTATACTGTACCTGAGTGTAGTGGCCACAGATCTTACTCTGCATACACGTATTGCTTTGATTGGAGTAGTCTTTCACCTCAGCAACCCACAGGTTCAAAGAACTTTGTACTGAGAAGATTGAGGTGGGGTATCCTGTCCAGATGTTCTCTCCAACAGAGGAGAAGGAGGGATGGACTCGCTTGGGCTCTTTCAGGTAGATGTTGTGTTGGAAATCACACTTTCTGGACCATGCTCTGGCTGTGGTGGCCAGTCCCTCATCCCAAGTCTGGATGGAAACAAAGCCAGAATAATGAAAGGATCAACATTAGCATGAAGACAGGAAGAAAAAAGGTGGAACGTAGATTAGGTGTGTGCCAATCTTGATGGATGTGAAGTTTGTAAGTGAGTTTTCAGTAGAAATGGTCAAAAGTGGCCCAACTACCATCTGCTACCTCACCCCTGTATAGACTATCAGTGCCCATTCACCCTAACTCCTGTTTATACTATCAGTACTCATCCACCCCTGTATGGACTATTACCCCCCACCCTCACCCCTATATGACTTGTACCCCCACTCTCACCTCCCCTGCCACTCAAACCTCCGTGGCACCCTTTCAAATGACGAATACAAACTTGAAACTTTACATATTTCTCTCCAACAATACATAAGCCATTGAACAGAAATATTTATCTTAGGTAACGCAGGCAGGCTTACATTCCCTCACATCTTACCATAAAAAGCATGTCTCTAGCATCTTTCACCGTAGATCGCACAGAGTTGTGCATCTTCACACAGTCATCGATGAATTGTTTGTCTTCGATGTCTGGCAGTGACGGGGAATCCTGTCCTGACACCAGACATCCCAAGAACAAGCCCAGTACAGAGCAGCCGAGGTACTACTATCTGCCACATACTTCTAATCAGAGAACAATTCAGTTATCTGGAACTTGAATAGTAAACAATCGAGGATCTTATCTCACATCTCATCGTTCCACTTCTTCCGTGTCACTGTGAGGGAAATTCAGCTGCAGACTGTAATAGCTTTGGAGGAAGTAGAATATGTCAAAAAAAGATGTTAGGCAAGTGTGATAAAAAGGGTGGGGTTTGAGCAAGAGAGAAGCGATGGGTGTGCATGCTTAAGAATGTATGGTGACTAAAGTTGACTTATGAAAAAATTTAATTTAATATGTTTATTTTAATAAACAAAATACATTTCCTAGATTACTCGACCCAATGGAACCAGACCCCAAATTCAACCCAAGTTTCTAATAAATCCCCCAAAATTATACACGTCATTTTATTACACACAATCATAAACCTTTCACTGGATTTAGTTTATTTAGAACGTGAATACATTCTGTAGCAATTATATTAAGTCTTTAAATTAACAAATAAAGTCTCAGAAATCAACAGTTGTGGTACATCAGTATTTGCATGTAATAAATATATACCTTCCACCATCATTCACATTCATAATTATGCTAAAATAGAATTAGATTGGATTATTTCTGTGTAGATATTTCTTACCCTTTGTGTATTAACCCTTGTGTTATCTTCGGGTCATTCTGACCCATCAGTCATTGTGACCCACCGTCGTATTGCGACAGATTTACCGCATACAAAGACAAAGTGAAGCATTTTCTTTTAACAGCTAGGCTGTCTCAGACCCCCCACATTGCAAAGGTTAAAAGAAAATTATTTTAATTTGTTTTTGTATTGGGTAAAATTGGGTAAACACAACGATGGTTCGTTATGAACCTTTGGGTCATGTGACCCGAAGGCAGCACGAGGGTTAATGAAGTTGACTGAAATGACAGTAGTCAATTCAAGATGAAATGCCAGGAATTATTCAGTGTAAACAAGCACTTTGCAGAGGTTTGTTTCGCAGGAACTACTTTGCGAGACAAAAACCTGATATGTCATGATTGTCAATACAATTCATTGGTGCTGAAACCCTTCTCATTGGTTTTGTGTAATACAACATGGAAGCACCACAGCTATGACAATGCACACCAGTGTGTGTAGCCACTGGGTTTTCCTCCGTTGGACCGTGTTGGGTCTTGGTTCGGAAAGCTTCTGCAGGACCAGTTCGTCCTGCAGAAGCTATTCATAGCCAACGGGCTTGAAGTCATCATCTGTCTCAATGACCTGTAGCGCAGATGCCATAGGGGCAGTAATCAGAACAGAAACATTTGACACATATTGAAAAATATGTATGCAGAGGTATTTACCCGCACAACTAGCTCGTAGTTTTTAAAGCCAGCCCAGGTGTAATAAACCGGTATCCAGCTGTCATCTAGAAATATCTCGGCAGTGATGGAGCTGTTGATTTGGCTCACGTACATATCAAAATCCCAGTCCCTGTCCTTATAGATGCTTGTACCAGCCGGACGTTCGGTGATGGCCATCCAAAAAAGCAGCAGAGGCGATATTGAACATGTGGCGGAAATCATCATCGGATCAGCGGATCATATCATGCAATCATGTAGGGAATCATCTGAGAACACACAACAGCATTTTAGAGGACGTTCTGCTGGATTCTCAAGGGGAGAAGCATTTCAGCACTTGACTGCAGGTCAAGCGGTGGTAGGTTCTAAATCGCCAACCCATGTGTCATGTTGGATAAAATGATCTGATATGCTAATAATAATGCTATTCGTTATCATTCCAGGCCATTTTTATTATCATTACCCGTCTGAGGGATGGGCTTCTACAAAGTAGCTTGCAAATGGACAGGAGATTCTGGGTTGCAGAGTTTTTACCAACTGGGCCTTGTAGATCAGAAGTTTCTGTCAGTCTCGATAAAGTCTGCCTTCCACTCGTCTGAAAGGGAGAACAAGGATAACAAAATGACTACTAACAGACACATGGCACGTAAACAATGCAAATGTACAGTATGATGATGTTTAAGGTCTAGACCCAGCTCTGTTACGTACACTCTCCTCACTGCCCAATAAACATGGCCGTTGAAGAGGATGGTGATTGAGTATATTTGATATGTAGAATCTACATAACTATGCGCACTCTCAAGAGGATAAACGTAGAAAAGGTTACAAAAGTTTACAGAACGGATGTTTACAGACAAATAATCTTGACATTGTTGTATATATTCTAGATGGTATTTTGACTTAACAGAAAGAAGGCAAAGTGTACAGTTTTAAATTCAGATGACGAGGAGAGGGGAACTTGGACAATAATGACTAAGTGACAATTATAGAAATAACAGTGCCATTATCATGATGTATGAGACATTGTCAATTACTATATTCAGTCCTCATTGAATCACAAAGCATCTCTGCAAAGTGGCTTTCAGTACTTGACACTTTTTTCACCTTTAACACCACATTGTTGTTTCATTATAACGTACCTTCCTGCCCAAATGTCAGCTCAATACTCAGAAGTGGTCCTTTATCTCAACTCTGAAGTGGTGAGAAACCTAGCATATGGCATTAATTTCAAGAACTACCCAAAGACTGGTGAGAGATATATCATATGCAAGGATAAATATATATCCTTGCATATATATCTCAGGATAACGATCAATATTCAATGAACACAAAAGGCCTCGGACCACAAAATCTTCGTCACAAAAGAACATAATTATTTTATAAACGAGCGGACACTATGTTCTCATGGTCTGTCTAAGACAAATATTAATTGCAAACACCTGTGCGCTTTAATCCCGGGGGAGGCAGGAGTTAATCAACCTTCCTCAACCCCGGTCCTCGGGGCCCACTGCCTTGTATGTTTACCTGTTACAATACGAAAGATATGCTTCACAGACTTTATCAGCTGTAGCCTATTTTTTTGCGTACATTCCCCGTGGAATGTGCACCTCCCGTCCGCTAGGTGGCAATAACAGACATATTTGTGCAGCATTTCAGGAAGTCAATAGCAGCTGTCTTTTATCATTCAAAAATAGTCCGAAATATTCTTTGCTCTCATAAAGAAGCAAAGGACATTTTTCATTTTAATTTAAATCTAGTTCAAGCCAGCCCGTCATACACGTCACTGTTCTTGGGATTAGTGCCGTTTTACTGTCGCTGAAGGATGGTTTTGTCATCATCACAGCAAGTCGTGGTCGCATTCACGGTTGTGCTATTTGCTTTTGTAGTTTTGCCAAGAATGTTTGGCGTTGGAACAACTGGATCGAAAGATAAAGCGTTTGATCCAAGATACAACAGAAAAGGTAGCTGGGTAGCGTGTATGGTCAATGGGATACTAATATGACAACACTAAGCGTTAATCTGATATAAAATGTCATGACTGAAGTGTAGGCTATGGTTACTACTAGAGGCAGCACATGTCTAACAGACGAAACAGTGCAATGCATTTTAATTATAATTCAATGATAATGAGAATCTTCACTGATTTGTTTTTGAGGCACCCATTGAAATATCAGCAACCTTTGAAAGTGTGATTGAAAATGTCGTACTGTGCAAATTGTGCCTATCTCTATCGTCCGCCGTGTACCTGAACACTTGGGTTTCCTCCGTGAATGTGGTGCGCTGCAGCTGGCCCAGGTCCCGGGCCAGGAGCCGTGAGAGGACAGCCCGTGAGCATGAAGACCCCCCCTGGCTCCAAAGCTCAGACACTCGAGAACATGCAACAGATGAAGATGATGATGGAGCAGGAGATGAAGAGTGACAAGTACAAACCTAACAGCAACAAGGGCTATGTGTTCACACTGATGCCTCTGTATGCTATTGGAGTGGGCTTGTTTGCAGCTTACAAGTTTCTGAAGGTAATGCATTTGAAATCATTGCATTGACTACTGGGAGGGAAATCTCTCACACAAACGCGCACGCGCACGCACACGCACACGCACACACACACACACACACACACACACACACACACACACACACACACACACACACACACACACACACACACACACACAAACACAAGCGTCTATTTCACACTGTATACCGGTAATCAATGTCATTAATGACACGAGCAGGTAATGATACTGATGGACAGGCTGTGTCACTGTGTCTCTCCCTCCATAGATCAAGTCTGCAGATGACACCAATATCCAGAAAAACAAGGTTGCCAAAGGAGCCAAGAAATCAGAGGAGACAGGTGGGTGGTGTGTGCTCCGATGCATCACAGGGTGGTGTTGACTCATCTTTTGTGTACGAAGCTGACAGAGACGAGAGCTTTGCATAAGCGTGGCTTTGTTCGATTTCCATAGAGAGCCAGCTTACCGAGCTGGAGCAACGACTGGCCCAAACCGAGAAGATGCTCAACTCTATCCTCACCCAGTTGGACCCACTGACCAACTGGTAACACACAGGCACACTTTTACTCTCACACACGCGCACACACACACACAAACATCCTGGAACCTCAAACAGGTGTATGTACCTACGATGACAAGCGTTTGCTTACACATTCCAGGCCCAGCCTTTGTGATTTCGATGTGGTCTGTACTATGGTAAAAAAAACCCCCACTGTCCTCCCTTTTCCTTGTGCTGTCCTCAGTGTGAAGTCTGTGGCACAGGAGCAGAAGAACGAGATCATGTCTCAGCTCCAGACCATACGCCACCTGATGAAGAAGAGGGGCATGGACTGTCCTCCTCTGAACATCGAAGGTAACGTCCTCTCCCACTTCTTCTGCACCTCCATGAGCGTTTCCCCTTAACCCAAAGCTGTCCCACCTTGCTCTTGGAGATGAACCTTCCTGTAAGTTTTTTTTCTACTCCCAACCCCGGTTGTACCAAAGATGGTTCCATTTGCCATTCAACTAATGATCAGAATAGGGTGTGTGCCGGATTGGGGTTGGAGTGTAAACCTACAGGACGGTCGATCTGAGTTTCCAACCCGTTCTTGCTGACCCCCCCCCCCCCCCCCCCCCCTCTTAGAACCTTCCTGCGAGAAGAACCTGGACGACCTGATAGAATCACTGGCAGCCCATGAATCCTTACCTGAGGAGCACACCTCCGTGACCAAGCCACAAGATGGCGCCGGAGAGGAGAGGGCAGGGGAGCCTCCCCTCCATCCACAACCCTCAGCGCTGGAGACGAAGGAGACACGCGCGGAGGGAGAGGAGGAACGCCAGCTGGAAAAGCTGGAGGGAGAGGAGGAGGAGGTGGCAGAGGGAGATGAGGAGAACATGGACGATAGGGAGCTCATGCCATCTTTAGAGTGTTCCTCTGACACCAACATTGAGGACATGGGGCCTGTTCAGAACTTTGCCGAAGAACCGTCTGGTCTCAGACGACGCAACAGACCAGAATGAACGATCCAGACTTCTTTCAAACCGTACACAAGTCCAACAAATGATTTATATTCTTTTAAATAGCACTACAGTCATTTATCAGGATTGCTTTTTCATTGAAAAAAAGCACGAGCAATACAGCTAGTTATAACTTATGTGTCAAGACAATGTGTGTGCTGGTGTGTCATTGCCCTGTTTGTATGCATTTAATAGCTTTGAACAGCTAAACTTTACCCTAGCTATGACAATTGCCAGTGAATTTCAGGTCTTAGGTTTGTGTGCTTCACCCGACCTTTGACCTTCTAAAGCTTTCTCGTTAGTGACCAACTGTCAGCGTGGCCTCACCTGTGCTGCTGGTTCTCTGTTTCATTGACTTCATTGATGTTCTGTAAGTTCATAGGACCCTGTTGTCCTTCATAGCTAATGCAAGACTCCAAAACCTCACTGTTACATTTTATGCAGATTTGCACGCCATAGAATAGTCCACACTACTTAAAACACGACAGCCTCAGTAGACAGAATCTAGTTGAGCAGTTCGTCTTGTGGCATGTGTTATGTGGTTTCCAATATTTTATGCATGTTTCTGTTTTTCTACCAAAATAGTTTTGTGGTAGGATGTGTGTTCTAGTGATGAATGTGTTCAGATTGTTTTAGAGGGAAACGAGTGACAATCAGGATAGACTCATGAATTTGATGCTTTAAATGGCTTGTAAATGTTTGTTTTTGGAACTTCTTTGTTTGAAAGAATCCTGTTTAGACGGAAAACATTTGATTTATACACATCCATTGATCGGTTTGCGCTATATATTGTCCTGTTCTGCATATACTGTTTCATATTTACAGTAGATTTTTATAAAAAGTCCTCTGATGAAGTCTTCAGGTTGATATAGTCTCATTGTGAGATTTTCGATTGGGCATCACAGTTAGCCCTGAGGCTAGCGCAAGTGAGGAAAAACTGTGAAGTGTTTGTAATATTGAAGGATTTATGTCAAGCAATCAATAACCAATACTATACTTCCAGATTCCAATCTTAACCTTACAAAAAAGTACATAAGCTGATATTTTAAATTTCAACGCATTGTACATAGTTGTTTTTTAAATTGTGGTGAGCTCAACATCCTTTGAAATAATTTATTTTGTGTACCTGTTTCCTGTGTATTCATGCTGTGTGATGAATACTGTGCGTCGAGGGAAACTGAAGCGAAGGAGCACATGTTCCATGCCTTACTAGAAAATAAAGTTGTGATGTGTGGCTGCCTTTGCTCTTTTTATGTTTTTCCTTAGAGGCAAAATACTCTACATCTATTTATTCCCCCCCCCCCCTTCTTAACCCTTGTGTTATCTTCGGGTCATTCTGACCCATCAGTCATTGTGACCCACTGTCGTATTGCGACAAATTTACCTCATACAAAAACAAAGTGAAGCATTTTCTTTTAACTGTCGGGCTGTCTCAGACCCCCCACATTGCAATGGTTAAAAGAAAATTATTTTTATTTGTTTTTGTATTGGGTGAAATTGGGTAAACACAACGATGGTTCGTTGTGAACCTTTGGGTCATGTGACCCGAAGGCAGCACGAGGGTTAAAATAAATGTTCATCCCTGTTTGGGGTTCACATCCTACAGATGACTTATTGAAACCTGCTCCACCTTAAAAAAAAAATTTTAAGGGAAAGAAAACAAACTACAGCCGTCTGTAATGATTACTAGCATCCAGCAGATGGTGCAGGAAGAGTATTTTCTTGCTTCAGGGACTATGAAAACAAGTGAACTGGAGTTCTGTACACAGGATGAGTTCAATACAACTTTAAGGCCTTGCTCTTTGCTTTCACTCGTCAAACGCTTGTGGACAGTCTGACATTTGATGTTGTCATGTAAAACATACCATTCATCCTTTCTGGTGTTTGACAATGTGCCTAATCATGCATGTGAAGGCAACACTTTCTAACCTACATTAACCAGTTTTTTGTTGTTGTTGATGCAGCTTAACCTTTGTGTTATCTTCGGGTCATTCTGACCCATCAGTCATTGTGACCCACCGTCGTATTGCGACAACTTTACCGCATACAAAAACAAAGTGAGGAATTTAATTTTAACTGTCGGGCTGTCTCAGACCCCCCACATTGCGAAGGTTAAAAGAAAATGCTATTTATTTGTTTTTGTATTGGGTAAAATTGGGTAAACACAACGATGGTTCGTTGTGAACCTTTGGGTCATGTGACCCGAAGGCAAACAAGGGCTAATACGAAGGTGACAGATAGATAAAGATCATACACATTTTTGCTGTGTTACAAGTGTAACAGTTTCCTTTGCTGGGGAGCTGTGTTCAGAAATTACAGGGATAACACAAGTTTAACAACAGAACTCCCAGACCCTTCATTATGGTGCTTCGGTCCGAGTTAATCTGGGTGACACTGAAGGACAATGGAGAACACTGAGGAGAGAAGCACGCCTGTTCCAGAACAGAACACACATGCAGTTTAGAATTTCCATCCCAGAACATTAAAGCCAAGTATGTTCCCTGGGTGCATGGCATTGCAGGGAGGAAAGGTGAAGATGAAGAAGGTAAAGATGAAAGTGAAGTAGGTGGAAATGATGAAGGTTTAAATGATGGTTAAGAAGGTGAAGATGATGAAGACTAAGTTGAAGATGAAGAAGGTAAGGTGAAGATAAATGGGGGTAATCGACACTGTCCTTGTAATAAAAAAAAGATACAGTATAACTGTAATATCTGTAATAAATGATCTTACATTTACACAAAGTATGCGTGTCGGTGGCATGTTTGTTTGATATATAGAGTGTGTGTAAATGTGTTATGTGTGCGTGTATTGTGTACATGTATGTATGTGTCGGTGCACAAGTGCTTGTGTGTGTGTGCAGTTGTGATAGAGTTAAAGGAATATACAGAAAGTAAACGTAAAATGATAGAACTTCCAACGTCATTGCACATCAGTGTTGTGGATTATATCTAAGAATAAAGCAATGTTCTGAGTGGGTTAAGAAGCCCAACGCAAATACCTTGTTGCCATTGGTTTCTCTTCCTGCTTTCCATTGACAAATTATAACACACATCTTTTCATGCCTTTTTGTTCAGCTATGTTGCCATTGGCAAGAAATGTAACGTGGGTGTCCATTTTGTTGCCAACCATGTCAAGGCTGTGCACGACTATTTCCATACAAGGGTAAAGCAGCATACGACATAACTGCACTGATTTGAAGCAAGCAAAAGACATGATGGCACATGTATGCAGAGACGCATTTGTGGTGACGTTGAGCTGGAGAATGTGTGTCCGTCCGTGTGCATGCGGTTCCATCCGTGTGCATGCGGGTGTGTCTGTGTGTATGTGTCTGAGAACATTTATGATGATCAGGGTTCTGACATACCACAGTCATTCTCTCCCATCAGGGACAATAGATAGGGCTCCCATGACAGACATCTCCAGATAGGACATGAAAAAAGCCCTGCGGATGATGGATTGCTTCTCGAACATTATTAGGTGACCATTTGAGTGAGGGAAGAGGCCCCATTTGCATGCAAATGGTGTGTCTCTGTAAATCATTGATGGATGAGACACCCCAAATGGACTCCTTTGCTATTTGGCTTTTCTTCTGTGAAGGATGTATGTCAAAACCATTAGGGTGTCTCATTGAAACCGCTTCAACACAGTTTCCAGATCTTTCCTGACGAAAGATGTCAAGCAACCAGGATCACTAAGTCTCCATCGCTCACTCAGTCACACTTCTTGGTGTATTACCTGTACTGACACTGTGGCAGAGATGCTGGCCTCAGAGATAAGTGGGATCTCATTAATGTGCTGAGTCACGCGTGCTCGCAGCCCTGGTCCGGATACTGGGGTTTAGAGATGTCACTCAACCTAGAGGCACAGAGGGGCTCCGACCAATTGGTTCTCTATTAACCCCTTTGCTGCCCTTTAAGGCGAAGGTTGCACTGTCCCGTAAGTCACCACACAACTCTCTCACACCACTTATGTTGGGCATAGGTGTAGGTTTACGTTTACTTTACATTAGATTAATGTAAGCAGACGCTTTTAATGAAAGTGACATACAAATATAAAGTGCAGCAGAAATTCAAGGATTTGAATTGTATAGTTCTAACATTATTTTGGTAATCAGAGTCAAGGAACAGCTTGTGTTTTCCAGGCACGGCTCAAAGGGACAACATCTCGGCTAGCACGCACGGATTAGGGGCAGACGGTAAGGATAGGTCCCTACCAATGACAAGAGATGATTGAAACACCCCCACAACTACTTAGACCAGAGCAGGGGTAGTGTTGGCAAATAGGGTGATAAAAAAAGGTTTGTCCCCACCAATTTGCAACCCAAACCTACGGCCCTGGATGTTGGGTAATGAAACTCTGGTTAAGAGTGCTCTATGCTGCTGCCCAGAGGAAATATTTTCTTCAGTCTTCTCCGTAATCCCTTCACATTTGATCACCTTTCACCTGAGGATCAATGCTGTACTTACATTTACATTTAGTCATTTAGCAGACGCTCTTATCCAGAGCGACTTACAGTGGTACAGGGACATTCCCCCGAGGCAAGTAGGGTGAAGTGCCTTGCCCAAGGACACAACGTCATTCGGCAGAGCCGGGAATCGAACCGGTAACCTTCAGATTACTAGCCCGACTCCCTAACCGCTCAGCCACCTGTACTGAAGGGGTAATACAGTCAAATACTTCTCTTACTGTAATGTTGACCTTTTTTGGTCAATGCAGCATTCCCTTAAACCAGAGTTCAGAGACTGTTGAAAGGGCTAACCTGTCTTCTTCAGTGATGTTGTGAAAAACTGAAGCTGAACGCTAATTTTGGTTTCTCTGACATAAGGGATAATGAATGAGAGGGGAGAGAGAGAAGAGAGAGAGAGATGATGTGTTGTTGAAGAGACCTAGAGGGTTTGTTGTGTGTGCTCTGATCAGGTCACTGTCCTTACATAGCTGTCAAAGACATTTCTGTCTGCTTGTCAGATAGGATTGTCTGATAAAGACATCCACTGGAAGTTTCCATGACACACAAGCTGAAACTGCTGAACCAGGATCGTTTTTCTCTGTCACTACATTTCAGCAAATTCTGATTGTAGAAGTATAAAAGCATGAGTAAAACATAAGCAATATTTATAGGTTTTTACAACACTAAAACAAAGAAAATAATTTGAAATGCTACTTTTATGTACACATCCAATACCTATCCAACTCCACTGACAACCATTGAATATTGAGTCATAAATTCTCAAATAGATAAACCAACTGAGTTGAGTTTAATTCAAGAAGGAGTGACTTGTTTTGGATGTTGCTGAGATGCTGTGAAATATCCCATTACATCCATGGATGGGACGTGTTGGAGACCTAATCAAGTTGTATTTACATGTTATTCTTTTCGCAGATGCAAATAAGCTGACTGTATTGTAGCTGTACTGTACTGTGTACTGAAGCTGTACTGGACTGTGTGTACTGAAGCTGTACTGGACTGTTTGTACTGAAGCTGTACTGGACTGTGTGTACTGAAGCTGTACTGGACTGTTTGTACTGTAGCTTTACTGGACTGTGTGTACTGAAGCTGTACTGGACTGTGTGTACTGAAGCTTTACTGGACTGTGTGTACTGAAGCTGTACTGGACTGTTTGTACTGAAGCTGTACTGGACTGTGTGTACTGAAGCTTTACTGGACTGTGTGTACTGACGCTGTACTGGACTGTGTGTACTGAAGCTTTACTGGACTGTGTGTACTGAAGCAGTACTGGACTGTACGCTTAATCTACATCAGTTACTATCCCCCAGGTAGAGCATGCAGGTCCACGAAAACATTTGATTTCATGCGGTCACATCATAGTCAGCTTCTTTAAGGTTTCTAGATTTGAACCTCAGGTCCAGAATGATGAGACTTTTCTTTTGCAGAGATTAAATTGCTCTTATCTTTCACGGATGAGATAATAAGGATGTAACCTAGTTGGACAGTTCTAAAAACAGTAATTTGTTAAGACAATTTGTCACGCTGGAAATACAGGCAGAATCCCTCTGGAGCTGTGATAACGGTATAACAAAGTCAGGGGAGATGGCCAACAGGGAAGAGGACGCTTAATCACATTAACTATATTTAACACGACCTATCTTTAGGGGACTCCCCCTTTGCGTCTGAAATCACAGGTCACTTGGGATTCTATGACTCTATTCTAGGAATGGTAGAGTAAGATTTCCTGTGTAGGATTTGCCATTGAAAGTCCGTTGTTTTGATTCCAGAATGGCAGATTTGGAAAAACCTGAGACTTTAAATAGTCTGCTATTTTTAAGTTTGGCTCAGCTTGAATTGGGGTTCCCAGGATTAGCTTATCAATGCTGCACAGGCATACATTAGCCCGTAGGATCCTCATCTGTGACATCACTGGGCTTCCACCAATCAGCTCTAAGGCATGATGGGCCTCTCTGGGAATCTTATGTCTAATTAATTATAATAGCTGAAGTTTCCCATTGGACTGCTGGATAATTTTGCACTCAAAACATAAAACAGCATTGACTTGTACACTAAGACATGTTGATGGTTTAGAAAAAGTATTGAAATAGACAAACTAAACAATGGAAAAGTGAGATTAAGGAAATAGTCTGAATCTCCTTAGCATGCTCAGCATGTTATTGGTTTTCCAGGACATTCCAGGATGTGGAGATCATGCCGATGGGACGGAAATGTCAATGTCATTAGGCTAGGTAATTGTAACACATCCACATATGTGAGGTGGGATGTAAGTCACAGCTCTGTGTCACCGCAACACAACCTATAGGAAGACTCCAGGTTTCTATATGGTTTCTATGGCAACATATGAAGGACGCGCGTATGCCATGCCTCAATGACAAAATACGTGGTTGAGGTGCAGAGAAGTACAGAGAGATAAAACAGAGAAGGAGAGAAGGAAAGAGAGAGAAGTGACAACTTTATTCTCACCAGGGGGAGAAAAAAAAGTTAACATTTGCAATGAGCTAGATCTTGGGACTCGAACAGCCCCACTAGAGCTTCCAACAGACCTGCCAAACACAGCATATCTTAATACAAGCGTAATAAAAATGCAATGCAACCCCATATATGTCATTGGATCCATTACAGTGAATTCATAAAATATCCCATTACTGGAGTAATGAGAGACATTGGTTTCTGTGAATGCCTCCTGTATTTCAAAGTGCCGCGCTATTACAGTGTGAGTGGGCCAGTCAAGTGACGGATAGAGAGTAGGGTTAACACAGCTACTGCGTTCATTGATGTAATATAGAACATCTGAAACAGGTTTGGCAGAGAAAAGTACTGGCACAATAATTGTGTCCGTGTGTGTATGTGTGAACGGGTGTATTTGTGTGCGGGTCTGTGTGTGCGTGTGTTAGTGTCTTTGCCTGTGTGTGGATGTGTGTGTGTGTCAGTGTCTCTGTGTGTGGATGTGTGTGGATGTGTGTGTGTGTCAGTGTCTCTGTGTGTGGATGTGTGTGTGTGTCAGTGTCTCTGTGTGTGGATGTGTGTGGATGTGTGTGCCTCTCGTGGATGTGTGTCTGCGTGTACGTCTGTGTCTGAGTTTGTGTTAAACAAAATGAATAAGTAATTTTTCAAATTGATTGTGCCTAATCTGCCCAGCTCCTCTGTTGAACATCGATTGGTTCATTATATCACATCTAGGAGCCTGACACCAGCATTTGATTAATATTATCCATCTATATGATTTGCTCATCCTCGAAATTTGTTTGGAGCAAACTGCTCTATTCTAATACGCATGGCTGCAGCATTCAGAGAGATCCTAATTCTGATGATAAATAAAGGTAAGCATGCCATTAAATTAAACAAACTTTTCTTACTTACTTAGATTCAATTATTCCAAAGTTCAATTGCAGAGCGTGCAAGGTCAGGCTCCTTCTCAGATATGAATCACTTGTTGGTGCTAAAAATAGCCTCATTGAGAACACTTTGATGAAGTGCTTTATTAGTCATGGGGTCTAGTACAATCATGACTATACTAGTGATTGCATGGCACTTTCCTCTGCTGTAAATTAATCTTAACTCAGACTAAGAAAAACAGGAAATACAATATTAAATAAATACAGTGCAGCCAATGATCTTCCCTCAGCAACATCTCCTGGCGTTTTATTGAACATTCAGTGTGTTAAAGGGAGAGATTTGTTGTATGCTGTCGTCTTGTATTGGCCTTACATAATCCAATATTGGGTCAACTATTGAAGCAGTTAAATTATATATATATTGAAGGTGATTTAAATATAAAGTTAGTCTGTGTCATCTGTGTGGTAGATCTGAATGGAAAAAGTTTGAGAGGAGCAGGGCCAAGAATTCCAATGAACATAAACTTGTTGCAAATGACAAATAAACTGGAAAGTAACAATAAACCATCCGCAGCCTTCCAGTAAGTATAGCAGCTAGACTAATGCTCTAAGTTTCCTGTAAATAAGCAATCTGATATTGAAGGGCTTTAGCTTGTATGACTGTAACCTGACACTGTCAAGCAGAAGACAGGTGGCCTTGGAGCCCTTTTTGTTTGTGTGTCAATATGCCCCTTAGGAAATGCATGTAATTTACCCAGACTTTTGATGTTACTGTACAATCTTAATAGAATCGCATTGACAGAATGATCACATAATTATTACCATGCAGAACAGCTTCTAACTTCTCCATTTTCCAAGCAAGCTGTGATTACATTAGCATATTTCCATAATTATGGGGATGAAAAACACCTGCTGGATAGATGGAAGACCTATGTCTCTCTCTTTCTCCCTCTCTCTTTCTCTCTTTCTCTTTCTCTCTCTCCCTCCTCCCTCTCCAGCTATGTAAACACAACAGGTCCCTCCTGGATGGCGTTTCAAACACCACAACGAGAGAAGGAGGGGGAGAAAGCACATGGACAGCTGTTAAAAGTGATAATGGGAAGGAATAAAATAAAACATTTCATTGTCCTCACAATTCATTGTCTGATGTAAATGATCGCTGTGGTTCATTCAGTGAAAGCTGCTCTCAGAAAGAGCCCTCTGTATGAACATGTATTGATTTGTGAAGCAAAAAAACCTAAGACCTCTCAATATTCCAATATAGAATAGTATAGTATGGAATAGTATATTTTACACTATTGGTGTCATTAGATTTTTCTGTTGTTGGCTTTCAGCAAATAGCCACAAGTTACAAATGAATGACTACAGACCAACACAGTCGTAACCAAAGTCTACTGTAAATTCCTCCGAGACAGAGGCAGGTTCCACGCCATACTACATGTCTGTCTTGGAGTTCCGAGAAAGTCTTCTGTCAATTCTGTACTGTTCAGCGGGTCACAACATTTGTGTTCTGCATTAACTTAAGTTGATAAATTCCTTTTCCACAGGTGTTAATGTTGACAACAGGCAGCCCAATGCTCATCAAATAGGAGGCAATTATAAGGCTAATTATAAAGCATTGTTCATAATGTTTGTTGTAGTGGATATACACAGTTACTGTATCTTAATTTAGTAGAGCATCTCCAACTGGTGTAATTCCTAACCATGCTGTGAGGCAGTCTGTGTAAAGGTATGAACTCCATAGTATTAGAATACCTCCAATGTTAGAAAAGTCTTAAAAAAGCCTTCAGTAACAAATTCAGTCCCGAGAAGCTGACTGGAAAGTCCGAAGTGACTGGAATTATGTAAAGTAACACACCATCGTCTTTTTATAGTAAGTGACTGACTCGTCGGCATGGAAACCTTCCCCCATAATTGGCCCCAACTTCTTACGGGTTGAATAAGACATCCTTGCCTACAGAGTGTGGTTGTGGTGGTTATATGTAGTCAGTGAGTGCAACTTCAAACACACACACACACAAAAACACACACAAATTCAGACCCTCACACACACACACACACACACACACACACACACACACACACACACACACACACACACACACACACACACACACACACACACCACATGTGTTTAATAGTCCCCCCACATTTTTTTTTTGGTGTGAATTTTGTATATCATTTGTTATTATTTGTTATTCCTGGAGATATTAAAGGGTTACACAGTCTTTTCCCCTCAACTCAGTTCAAGTGTATTGCATTTGTGTACATCTTACCATGCTGTTAGGAAACTTGGAGACAAGTTCATACTCCCATTACCCCTGGAAGCTCCTGAGAGTAAGTCTATTACCTTTTCAAATGACTGCACAGCAAACATCCGGAAACAGAAAAATTAAATCTCTTCGTACTGCAGTGGAGGCTGACAGTGCTCCTAATAGCTGAAGTCATTTTGAGGTTAAACAAGACGAGGCTGTCACAGTTGGCATGCTCACAACGGAGGGTTTTCCAGACATCAAAGCCAATATTTTACACTGTTGACAAGCTGTGCGGTGTATCCTCTCACTCAGAGAGTTTGTGTAGCTCAGGCTGTCTGGGAACCTAGTTAACGCTGTGGACTTTCTCCTGGCTTCCACACATATGCTAAGACGGGCTTGTTTAATAACTAAATAATAACAAAATTACAATGCCGTGTTTAAACATTGACAGTATCCCATCCAGATATATTTTTGGAGTTTGGAGTATAGTCGTTTATCTGCTGTATGCACAGAACAATAATCTGGAATTTATATCTATAATAGGTACTATAACAACAAAGGGGAGGCTTTAAATAGGGACTTTAATTCACTTGATACAGCAGCTAAATGCCTAATATTCAATCATCCCGAGTACTCACATCTCCCCTGATGAGGTCGCTCCCTTGGCTGACTGTTCGCTATGAGAACCAGACACAAGGCCCTGACCCTTACCTACACTTAGACCACCTGCTCTGGCCCTCCTTACCTCCAGGACATCATCAATCTGCACGCATCCACTCTGACACTTGGCAGCCACCAGGCTGCCGCTCATTCCATGCTTCGCAGTGATGAAGGGATTCAGCTACGCACCTCTCTGTCTCCACCAACCTTCCGACAAGGCCTCAAGAGGCACGACGTCAGGCTCCAGCTGGACTAGCTTCGTTTTCCTTGGCCTCAGGCACCCAAAGCTGCCGTTAGTAGGACATCCCTTCTTGTGACACCTGTAAATGTGTCCTTTGTCTCCATGTTGTTGTCTCTGCACCCCATGAAATGGCTGCACTTTAGATATGATGCTGTTCCTGCTGCATTGTACCTGGTAGCTGTGATTATGTTATTTTGCGCTGTGGTTGGTAAAATACAGTTAGTTCCTTGATACTAAACACAGAAATATGACATAACTGCACTGACATGAAGCCTGAAAAAGATACTGTGGCACACATACAGTGACGTATTCATGGTGACACTGAGCTGTTGGAGAACAAAATTGGACCACTGAAATACTGTGAGACCTAGGCATTTTTGATCCTTGATTTTCTGCTGTACTTTCTACATGCACTATTTATATGTTGCATTGGATAAAAGCATCTGCTGAATGAACACAATGTGATCACTAAATAAATAAACAAAATGGTTGAGAAGTGTCTGCTTGAGATGTTTTACGTACACACATTGTGGAGCAACAATATGAGGAGACAGGCATGCTTTATTTTCTAACCTTGTGTAATGATGACCATCCCATGGCAGCACATTATACACAATGTCCTATAAGGTTGTTACCTTTCAGACAAATGATTCAGTTGGATATGAGGGCTTTTAACACTGCAACCTGTCATGTGTGATGTATATCTGTGATTCTCAGCTGATATCTGAACGCACACATATCACAAGCAAAGACACACCACAAATAAACACACACACACACAGACACATACCACAGACGCGTATGAGATATATGATGCCTCAGACCTGCTTTGCCAAATATCAATGAGTGCAGGCTTAGAACCTTACAGAATAGATAGAGATAAGAAACTGTTCTCCAAACTGTTTTGCCTTTTAGAATTGCCTCATAAATTTACACGAACATCCAGTGTCCTCAGATAAGCACTAGAGATAAGACCCAACCCTAGAGATTACTGAAGGGCTAGAGGCTACTGCTTTCTCAGGCTTGTGTGGAGATTTTCAACAACTGAATAAATAACTTCACTCTAAGTCATTATTATCTGTTATTGGGATATTTGAAATGATTTTGCAGCACAAGTCCTTTTTCCCCTCATACAAGAAGGTTTCAGGTAGCTGACCGGTTAGAGAATCGGGCTGGTAATCAGAAGGTTGCTGGTTTGATTCCCAGCCGTGTCAAATGATGTTGTGTCCTTGGGCAAGGCACTTCACCCTACTTACCTTGGGGGAATGTCCCGGTACTTACTGTAAGTCGCTCTGGATAAGAGCGTCTGCTAAATGTAAATGTTTCTGTTTTCTACAGTAATCACGTGTTTTTGCACTTCTCTACTGGGCACGCATCATTTCTTGAAACACAGAAACTATGCTTATGTGACTGAGGTGCCTTGTGCTATTGTGACTGTGGTGCTTTGTGACATTGTGATCAGTTACTGTGCTTCCATGCAGATGGCAGGGAGAGGAGAGAAATACTAAAGGTAGTCACTGGAACAAAGTGCCTAATAAATGTTGTGAGGCGAGCTATTAGGGATAATAATGATCTATCGGCTTCTGCCATATCGAAGAGCCTTCAGGTAATGAAACAAAGAGATTTAAAAAAGACCTTCAGATGACTTCTTATAGTGAGGAGGTTCACCGTGATGAAAGAAGTGTGATTAATAAAACAAAGGCCTTTGATGGTTATGGTTAGGAACACAGACAGAGTCCAGTAGGACCACAGCCGGACAATCAGAGCCAGAGAGATGCATGTTAAAATGTTATTTCTGAGGCATTTGCATTTGTGCCTGTGTTTCTCTGTGTTTGTATGTCTGTGCGTGTGTGCCCGCATGTTTGTTTGTGCTGTAGGAATCATGCCCTTTCATGTAAATGTACTGCCTATCATAGCAGCAGCTTGAGCCATGCCTTACTTCAAGGGGCAGTTTGGTGCTTGGATCTATGAGTCCTATGAGTGATGCAATTGGTGTGAGTTTCTGGAGCTTAAATAGGTTGAGAAATGAAAAGGCTTGAGGCAGTCAATAGTCTCCTTGAGATGGAAACATCTGAAGGGTGGAACGGTGGGCTATGTTAGCACATTCAAATCCCAGAGCTGTCGGATTCTGCCATCTGGAGGAAAGGGAAATGGTATGTGATGTCACTTGACCAACCTTTTCTGACAAAAGCTCCAACCACTCACCCCAGAAGCCACCTATCCCACAGTGTGTCCCAAATAGTAGTTAGTTGGTTCTGCCTGTGCCATGCCTCATTGGTCGACTTGCCCATTCCAGTCTGTCTTTTTTCCCTCCCCATTGTCATTTACATTTTGATAGTTGTCGGCCTGCGATGAATACTGATACAGCCCAAGGTCAGAGCTGTCAAAGGGTTGATGGGAGAGAGAGGTGGGGGAATGAGTAAGAGAGAGTGAGATAAAGAAGAATAGTGAGTGAGTGAGTGAGTGAGTGAGTGAGAGAGAGAGAGAGAGAGAGAGAGAGAGAGAGAGAGAGAGAGAGAGAGAGAGAGAGAGAGAGAGAGAGAGAGAGGGGAGAGAGAGAGACAGACAGACTGAGATAAATATATATAACATATATTTATACAGGACTGAATAAAATTGAAGAGACCACTGCACCTTCTTATTTCCTTTCCAAAAACGTTGAAAAATAAAATTTTGAGTGACGAACAGAAGGGTTCAATTTAAGAGGCAACTGCAAGTTGAACCTTTCTTTATTTCAAAGACTGCTGCTTTCCCCCTGTTATTCATCCAGTGAGATCCTATATATATACAGTATATCCTATATACGACTTATATAAGTTATATCCTAATGTAACTTTTTTTTCCAATGGAAGTTTGGACCATATTCAGAGCTCCCTAAAAACCCCAACATTGCTTGTTTTGGAGCACTGACATAGTGTACCCAGGTCAGAGAGTGTTTGTGATGGAGATGAGCATTGTCACTGCATGTCCGAGTCTCATCCCAGGCTGATGTCACATGAGGAAGCTTAGGTTCAACACACACACACGCATTTCTCGGAGCTCAGATAGCTGTTCTGAGACATTATTCCATGATTGCTTTGTCATATAGCTTGGGGAGAAGGCCCAGCAGGGAAATACCCCTGAGGATCTCCTCAGCTTTCTCAGTCTCTCGCTGGCTCGTCACTTTGTTCTAACACAGGCTGCTTACGTCCTTGTGACTTTGCGTGATAGTTTTACAACACTAATCTCAGCTCTCGAACGTCAAGACTCATTCAGATTTCCCAAGACCTGAGAGAGAAGGGACCTGTAAAAAAATAACCCTGTTGTTAACAAACTTTGAGTCATATAAACCTTGTCATAATCACTGACGACCATGTCGCATGTGGTTGCCTTGTTGCCATGGCGATCCGTTAAAGAATGGATGGCCTACTTGTTTGAAGGGAGAACGTGAACTGGATGGATAAAGCAGCTGAATGAGGGAACTGCATCCATAAAGTGCTGCGAACCCACAAGTTTTAATGTATAGAAGTCAGGGAAAACTGACACTGTCTTGCTTTGGTGGTGCAGTACCAAAATAGAGACACCTATTTTGTTCCATTTTTTATTTATTTTTTGTTCGGAGGGGAAAGAGGCAGCAGCAGGAGAACACTCCTCAGGAAGACAGATCGCCTTTGTCTGCCGGGTAGACGCATCACTTTGGTGTGGAGGAAAAGGAGGCCACACAGACTGGGGCAGAGACCCAGTGGGCACACACACGCTCAGACTGAATCGCTCTCACACAGTTCACCTACAGCCAGCAGACAGAGCGACAGAAAGAGAGAGATGGAGAGAGAGAGAGAGAGAGAGAGAGAGAGAGAGAGAGAGAGAGAGAGAGAGAGAGAGAGAGAGAGAGAGAGAGAGAGAGAGAGAGAGGAAGAACGTTCCCAGGAACCACTTAGAGTCGTTGTGTTTTTTGGAAGACTAACTTGCACAGAATATGAACCCTCAAGGACCTCTTCTGTAGAACCTTGGTTGAGCAAAACCAACATAATCTGATCACAATAAGAGTGTGCGACTGTGTGTTTGTGTGAGCGCATATATACATATGAGCGGGTGTGTGGGCTAAATTGAATAAACATTATGCTTTACTCCACAGGAGCAGCACCACGTGTTACCTTACAGTGTGCTGTACCGTATCTCAGAGAAGATAACAGCTCTTAAAACGTTTTTACAACCTGAATATGCTTCACTTAACATCAGATTTCTTGTACAGTCTCACTGTCTTATTTGAATGCATTTTCTTTGTTCGTACAGTAATGGATTGTTTGGAAAACTGGTCGTGTCCGCTTCATTACAAGCATGGTCAGCCAGTGATGTAATAGACTACTGTAGTAAACCTAGTAAAGCATGAGTACATGAAGTCGAATGGTGTGAAGCTTCCTAGTATCATCCTGTAGACTTTCCCCGAATAATGGTGGAATATTCCAGAAAATCATCTTTATAAAAGTGTGTGTACTACAGGGATGGCACACTTGTGTGTGTGTGTGTGTGTGTGTGGAGTTTTTGGGTCAGTGTGGTTGGTCTTGATCCCTGTTTTAAGGGGACTATTTGTTTTCACCGTGTGCCTGTCTGCTCCGTAGAAATGACTGTGAAGCAGGTGAGGCTTGCTATCTCTCTAGATGTAGCTGTGCGCTCCGGTGTCTCGTATCATCGCTTCTCCTCTGTGATCTGTTGAAACCTGGGTTATCACACACACTCACTTTATGCTGTGTCTGATCTGAGAGGGAGACAAGCTCACTCCCTCAAGGGCAAATGCTTTACAAATGCATGCACAAACACACACACACGATAACACACATATACATACACACAAACACGCATACAAGTAAAAAAATACACGTACACGCAATTCCCTTCATCCCAGGACATTCCACCTGGAGTTCACATGTGGACTATGGACGAAAAAACCTCTGCCTCCACCAACTGTGGGACCTCTGGAGTTTAGACACGCGTATTAGTCAACAGCAGTTAAACAGGGACTGTCAGACAAGAAATGGCACTGAAGTAGAAGGGAGCAGATCAAGTAGCACTACTAAAAGGTAGAGCAGCCCCGGCAGAAGGTAGGCCCAGCGAAGCACCGGGTAGGCCGCAGACTGGACCCTCATCACTCGGATGTGCTGTGACTCGTGGATGAGCTCCTCACCAGAGGCAGGTTATTGTAGGCACACCTGAGAGGCCTGGCTGCCGCTCATCCTGGGCTGTCTGTGGTCTCCAGAGCCTCTGCACCCGACACACACACACGCTTGCAAGTGCACACACACGCTTGCAAGTGCACACACAGACCCATACATACGCATGCACACACACACACACACACACACTGGAGGTTTCCCATGTGGGCTGGATAGTTGGAGGGTGTCGTTGAGTCATCTCCTCCCCATGTGTCACTACAGTGCTGATATCTACACAAGACAGCTGAACATACTGGCAATATCTATGTTTTACGTTTTCATGTTTTGACATCCTTTGGATGGGAAATGTGCTTCGTAATCTGCACTGTGAGGCAAGGAGAGGCACAGGCACTCTGTTTCTGAAGCTATTTTTATGTCCCATATTGCATATTTACAAGACTGTAAATGTATTAGCTTGTTCTTCCACTGACACGATGCTCAGCAAGAAAGACAAATATGCAAACATTTCAAGTAAAAAAGAACTACCGCTTCTGATAAATCTTACATACCAATTCGTCCATCATCCCCATCCGAGGTACACCCCTCTTTTCACCAATATTCTAGCCCCACACAAGAGGGATGGAACCATTGTAGCTGCAAAGGGGGGAGGGTTGTTCATGAGACATATTTGCGTTGCTGTTTTTCAACAGTTGATGATGAAAACCTTCTGTCCACACACTGTTCCGACCCTTGGCTATAAAAAGACCATGTTAAGCACTATAAATGAGGTGGCTTGCCAGCAAACTCCACAGCAGATGGTATCTTCTCCAAGCGTAGCCTGCCCACATGCCTGCAAGTGGTAATGGTATCCCATTAGGTTGGCAATGAAGAACAAGAAGGGTTCTGCACTCAATCATATGTGTTGCCCTCCATTCACCTCCACCGTGAATCAGGAGGCGGTTAGTGACAAAGCATTTACATTTATGCATTTAGCAGACGCTTTTATCCAAAGCGACTTCCAAGAGAGAGCTTTACAAAAGAGCATAGGTCACTGATCATAACAACGAGATAGCCCCAAACATTGTGAGCAGCCAACACATGAAGCATACATTGTGGAAAACCAAATACGTGCCAAAGGGAAGAACCATAAGAGCATGCAGTTAAACAAGTTACAATTGGACAACATGAAACTCCCCACAAGAGTGCAAGAGTGCACCTGTAGAAGAAACAATCAACAGTAAAAATATTTCAAAGCACAAAGACAACTACTATGACGTAACTGTAAGTGGAGACATTTTAGTTTAGGTGGTTTTCGGTAGGATTCATCTCGAAACTCCTGATGGCTGATTTTGCCTTGAAATAGCAAGGAGACATGAAAGAAAAAGCTAAAAGACAAAAGCATAGCAACAAACAAAAAGGTATACAAAAACTTACGAACGGTTCATATAGCAATGGTGGGGCCAGACAGTAGGAAGATAGATGGCAGGTTTCACCATCAGGCTGAGGAGAGATAAGCTGAAGCACAAGGAGCTGTCCTCTGTCTTTAACCTGACTGATAACCTGATCAGAGAGGGTCAAAAGTGGGAGCATCCCATCCATCATCTCAAACGGCACACAAGGACAGTCATTTGTCCCTTGTCTCAAGACACATCACATGGCTCCTTCTCTGGTGTCCGGTCATCTCCCCTGGCAGCCATTTTGTCCTTTTGGAGAATGCCTTAGAAATGTCAGCTCCAAGTTGGAATGTTAACATGTCTGTGTCTGGTCTTGAGTACTGAACTAGTTCTCGAAATTATGGAAAATATCTCCTATGTTCACTTTGAAACTACAGTATAGGCTTCAAGGACCACAATTATTTGGCAACCGTCAAGGTTTTTCCCCCCGTTAACTAAAGGTCAACAAGTAAAATTCAGTTACTTGATGTGTCCACGGATGCAACTTCAAACAATATATTTTCCTGAAGCCCTTTTCAAAGACTTTTGATAAAGGGCAAGATTTCATCTAAGCTCAATCAAAGCGTCTTTCAGAAGTAGTATATTGACATACTGTATGGCCCAATATATATCAACACAATACACTGCCAATGCAAGGAGATGGGTATAGTTCCGTGGTGGAGCATTTGACTGTGTGGAGAATACTTTTGTCCTTCACCCTATCCACTGCAGATCACTGCTTTACTTTATCCAAATCTGATGAAATATCATGTTTTTTGATCAAAGCTTAATCTATGGAAAAAATCCTAAATAATCAGTCCAATTAAAACATTTGCCCTGTAGAATATATGCATCTTCTAGAACAGATGGTCACATGAATATATGCAAAACAACTCTGAAATAACCTGAGCTGCAAAGGTCAACACAACTCAGTTGAAAAAAGACCCCCCCCGACACCCACCCACACACTTCCCGCACTGTCTCCTCTTCAACTTCACTTGCATGGCTCAGTGATGTCTGTGTTTATGTTACTCGGTAGAACTACTACTGTGGGAAACTACTCTTCCTCCCATGTCCTATTCCCTCCCCCGTAGATCTCCAGTCTGAGATCTGAGGTAACACTCTGAAATGGCTGAGCGGTGCAGCATGGTTCTCTGAGGCGGACGGTTGGTCGGTTGCTTCTGTATTTACCCCCTCTGTCAGTTTGATGAATGTAGCGCCAGGCTAGCCTTGTGTTACTACGCCCAAGATGTCTGCTTGAGAATTCTGCTGGAAAGGATGGCCACATAACCACACAGTTTGGAGAAGTGCAATGGAAGTGTGTGTTTGTGAATAAGTGTGTGCATGTGTGTGCAGGAGTGAGTGTGTGTGTGTGTGTGTGTGTGTGTGTGTGTGTGTGAAAGAGAGAGTATGTGCCTGTATCGCTCTCATCTAGCTCTGCCTCTCACTTTCAGTCGCTCACTCTCCCTGTTTCTCTCTCCCTCTCTCTTACTTTCTCTCTCATTCCTTCTTTCTGTCTTCCTTCCTAAACCATTTAAAGTTGGGTTTCATATGAGAGATTTCCTTTTTCCTCCACAAGGACTGCCACTGTCAGCTAACCCAATGATCTTTTCATTTCATGTGAAGTAGAAAAAAACAGAGAAAGGACGGTTCTTTGTCTTGATGGAAATTGCATCCGTTTTCAGAAAACGTTGATATTGTAGCCCAGTTATCAGAAGTTGAGGAGCCATGGGGAGGTACTTGGTGGGCTTGGTGGGTTTCTGGTTCTTTGTCATCTGAAGTCGATTCCTAGCTGGTTGAAGAGTCGAGGGTTGAGGGGGTGAGGATGTCAGAAAGAATCAATTTACATTTAATCACATGCATAGAAATATGTGCCCCCCCCCCCCCCCAAGTCTTAACCAGACAAAAGTGAACAATGAAGTGCCTTCCCTTCGAGCTACAAGTGAATCCACTCTCCATGCCGGGCAAACTCGTAACAATACGTTTAATACCCTTCTGCTCCTTCATGGTCAGCCTCTTCATTTTTCTTCAGATTTTCTCCCAAAACATGCTGATGACATAACAGTCAAAACTTATCAGTTATGAAGGATAGCTGAACTAAGTTTGACACTAGAATACACTGGACAAAGATACAGTAAGGCATGCCATTTTACTGACTCTTTGAAACGGCATTGAAAAAAACATTTACAAAAACAATTTCAAAAGATAACAGATAGTATATTCAGGAATGTACTGGGTCCAGACCAACTCCAGACCGAAAGGAACAATTTTCCTGATTGTTAGTGCGGTGATAGCTGCAATTGCAGACTTAACTAGAGAGGGTACAATTTCTGGGGAAATTGTAGGGTGTGCTTGCTTGCGTCGGTTGCACAGGGGTCCGTTTTTGAATGACATTTTTACAACTGATATTTCTGTATATGTTATATAAAAATGCATACTTATTATATATAAAGATTACATAGATTTAAAAGCATATTTGCTGCTCATTTACAACTGAAAATACGAGTGAAGTGTAGAATGAAATAGATGTCTTCTCATTTCCCCTGCAAGAGGCAGCCTCATCGTTGAATCAAAACTAATAAATTTGGCAGACCGGTGTTAAAATTGACCTAATCTCTATGATTTAAACGTCATTTTAAGTTTTTCCCTTCTCATGATATTTTCAGGCATTTAGCCTACTCATTGCATTCATTCATTAATAAAGAACCCCCTTTGAAGATTATTCTACGACGTTACCCGGCAGTAAAAGATGGAATCGCGATTCAAACAGTACCATCTGCTAACTGAAAATATGCCCCCAAAACGTAAATAAGCTTGACATTTATTTAGTGGAAAATCGCTCATTTATAAAAAGCTCACTGGTAGCGATCATTGTCAGTAACAACGCAAAATGCGATATAGCCCTGTGTGGAGAAGCTGCCCCGGTAAATTCTACTACTACGGTACTACTGCTGTGTTTGTCTTGGTACTGTAGCGATTGCGTTGGTTGAATTGGATTTAACGTTCAGTTGTACGGTTTAAGCTGAAATTAATTATTTTCATGAACAGATTGACAACGTTTAGGCTGTGGCAATGAAGTTCAGGTTAGTAGTTAGATAGACTTTTGATTTAAGTAAGGGGAGTGCCGAACATGTTCTGTCGCCGTTTGACTTCCTAAACAGCTGTGTAAGTTAGATGTTTTTGTCGTGTGTCTCGCGTAAGCTACAGCGTTGCAGTGAGCTACACTGGTTTGAAACCACAGGTAATGGTAATTTCACCAACAAATCGTTTACTAATGTCAGAATAAATCCTACAACGAAAATGTATATGTGAGGAATGTTTATTTTAACGATTGAAAACAGAGAACGCTACATCATAGACCACTGTATTGCCCGGGCAACACAGGCTAATGTCATGATGCTAATACTTCAGTGAAATAGTAGACTACTGTTTCCGAAAGTAGATGTACTTCCTTAATAATATCAGCTTATACTGTACATTACACATCACAATTGTGTGTCATATCACAAAGTAAAATGAGTAAATAGTTATCACCCTGGCCTCTTTGCTTGTGGCGTTTCTGCAGCTGCCTTGCAGTAAAGCTATAGTTAGCCTAGCTATCCCCCAAGTTAACAGATGCGAAACGAATGTTCTGCCAAAGGTAGTCACGCGTGTTTTCGTGACGTTAGTGACGTTAGTAACGTCAGTGACTGTGGCTAGCAAATTAGCCACCGTTAGCTTCACTTTTCGCCACAAAAACTTAACTTCAGCCTAAACCATGCAACGGAACGTAAATTCCAATAGAAGCAACTCAATCGCTACCAAGACAAAACTTTTGACACCTACGTTGTCTATGTAGGCCAAATATTGACTGAGTTTTAGGGGGGCAAAAAGAAATAAAAATAATAATAATAATAATATATATGTGAGAGAACAAAGGTTGTGCTCTCGCCGAAGGCTTGAGCACACCCAATAACAGACCAGGCGATGACAAGGCAAGAATGCACTGCATCCCCCTAGACAGCATCTTGACCCAGTCATAGCAACCCTCAGTGTAATAATACAGTGCCTTGTATACACATTCACCATTATTGGGTTATTTGACACTGTCACTAAGTGCTCTATGTCAAGGACTTTTCTCTGTTTATTTAGTTTCTGGGAAGCCTGCCAGGAATTGTCCCACCTCAGCCCGTCTACACAAATGTGCTATTGGATGCATTATTAATTTTTGAAAAATATAGTGTATAATGGATCACAGAAAAGAAAAAAGACATCTCCTAATAGCTTACTAGCTGTCTTGTAGCATTAGTTCTTTGTCTACCAATGCCTCTTCATACTGAAGCTCTTGATCTACTGCCAAGAATATGCTCAGGATAGAATATACTACATTATGTGTAGTACGTAGACCCGGGCAATGGATGACTTTCTAACCTTTTTATTTACTCCTGTTGCATTATGGGTTTGAAGTATCTTGAGAGCACTAAATGCTCTGGGGCAAAGCGGAGTTTCTCGAGCAATTGCTTGTAACTGCGTGTGGTGTGTGTTTTTTGTCTGTGTGTGTACATAAGCATGTGTGAGTTTAGTGTTTGTGTGTGTGTGTGTTTGGTGTGTATACCGTCTGAGCATGTGTGTGTGTTTTTGTGTGTGTGTGTGTGTGTGTGAGTCACTGCGGCACTTTTTATCATCCCACTCACATCAAGACGGACGTTTCCTGGTCAGAATGGTGCCAACAATATTCAACATTCAGACAGTAATAATCAAAGGATGCTAATCAAACAAAGATCCTTGTGGGGCCTGGGGCAAGTGTCAGCTTCACTCTGAAGAGATAAATTCACCACAGTTTCTACAATCAGTTTCTACAGCCCTCAGTATTGATGGTCTAGTAAAAGGCAAAATGGGTGGATGAATGTCCTAAGAGAAAGAACTTACTTTAAAAAAATTAGGTAGTTAAAATTATTTTTCGTAATATTTTGCACATTTCAATTAAGTACCCTATGCTCAAAGTGAAGACATGATGCAAGGAAGAAGAGTGCTTTATACATGGGATGTTGAGCAACTAGACTAAATTGGAACATTTGTAAAGCCTCATTATGTTGACTGCAGTGCTTGTTAGAACAAGTATCACTCTGCATGGACATGATCCCTAACAACCTTTCCATAGTTGAAGACAACATAGGCCTCCATGCATCCGCACTAGTGGGCATTGTAAACGTGTCTTTTCATCACCTCAGTTGGCTTGTCTTTTTCTAAATGAGGGTCATGAAGTCATGTGTATGGGTCAATGGTGAGTCTCTCACCCAAAACTACAAGCGTTTTGGAGAGAGGTTAAACAAGTTTACTAAGTGAAAAACATTCCAAGCTAAACGTCGGCAACATAAACTCTGACACTCAAAAACTGTAAATATGGACATTTGTGTGCATGCTTTTGTGCGTGTGTATGCGATGGTGCATGTGTGTATGTGTGTCTGTGTGGAGTTAGGCTGGAGGCAGGGGGGAATGTTCTGATAGCTTGACTTCCTGCAGAAGCCACATCAGAGAACACATCCTCCAGCCTCCTTTTACAGCACGCTGCAACACTTCCAGAGCCCCAGGTGTCACGTTTGCTAAAAGCTCTGGAGCTGAAACCTCGATGAAATGCTACGGGTCTCTGAGGTAACTGGATTAATTTCACCATTAGCCAGCGCGCCTGAGCGGCCGTCGACAGGTGCTCCTAGCGTCACCAGGAGTCATGTTTGCATGCTAGTACCCGACAAGGAAACCAGTCAAATGCAGCATGTCGCTAATTAGCTACAAGGGCTGAAGCTGGACTGTTCATCGGGGTGAACAGAGCTGGGGAGAATGCTCTTTCCAAAAACACCCTGATGTGGGGGACTGACCAGTGAGGAGTGTAGACAGTCGTTCCCCAGGCAGGGATTAAGGTGAAGTGATCCCAGAAAGCAATGAGTGATCTGAAGATTGAAGGGTTGTTTTATCCAGGGGAGGGAAGCTGCCTAGAGGGTCTTTCTCCTCAGACTTCTACTTACTGGGGAACATTTTTTGGATTTGTGTGTGATGGGGTGGATCAAGGTAACCAAGCGTGCTGTCCTCTGAACGGCTCACCACAGTCACCTCAGGGCCTCTCCTGGCTCTTGGAGGGAACTGGTCCAAACTGTTCCACAGATTGTCCGACAGGATGTACGTTTTTTTTCTTTTTTCTTTAATTCTACAGTAGTAGCAATGCTATGAATGTATTTCATACATGAAGAAATTACATAGGATTTGTGATATGTTTACATACATTTTCAACACATGTGCACAACAAGTACATACATCTACACCTAAGCTCTCAATACATTTAACATTCACCTCAATTCAAGTTTACAGTAAAATATCCATATGTCGGCATGTTGACATGTATTTCTGTTAGTCCACAACAAATCCATACACCTGTGACTAAACGCTCAACAAAAGGCAATTTTACCATTTACCTTGAAGCAAGTTGACAGGAACGATTTCTAGATTCATGATCAATGGCGGCAGGGTGACAGGTCATAGCCCACCCCCAGGGTCATCTGAAGAGACTGTCACTGGGATAACTGGAGAGGTGACACTCCTTTGTCCTGGGTGAGAGGGGGCCTTGGAGGTCTTTGGTGTTTAATTACAGGTTGATTAATAAACTGATAAGGCTAATGAAACCTGACTGGCAGAGCTGGTGAAAGCATGGGGGGTAAGGGGAGCAATTGGACCGTCATTTGTATGCCATTGTGTGTGCTGAAGCGTTAGCAACATTAGCTGCTTTGGAGTTTATGAGGTGATTGGTTACTGATCCGTTGGACACTGATAACTGGGAATACAAATGACCAAATTTGATTGTAACCCCAGAATTGAACTTGTCATTCCTCTGTGCCTTGTAAATGTATGTCAGTGTCATTTTGTCCAGTGTCAAGTTCTAAAACTTATGTCAGTTATTTCATTCATTATTATGGATACCAGTAGTCATAGTGTCCATTCCAATCCAAACAGATAAATACAGATAAAAGTAAGTGCAGTTGCATAAGGCACTTCACAAGTTCAAGGGACAAAGACAAGGCTAATATATATAAAAAATACATCTTTACAAAAGTTGTTTCACAATGGCCTCAAAGGGATGGAAACATTTACATCGAACTGGTGACCTTCTGATTACTAACCCGCTTCCCTAACCGCTCAACCACCTGACTCCCACTGAAACCTGAAACACTTGCATATTAATTATTACACTGTTCATTTTTGCTGATCAACTCCAGTAAGCGGAACAAAATGATCAATACCCTGGCAAATGGTCATAGATCCTAATTTACCTTTAACAGTGCACATATTCACTGTGTGGGGTCAGATTCATTCTGACCCGGCGATTGATGAATGAAAAAGATTGTAACGTAACTTTAGAAGGCCAATTTAGAAGGTCATAACTTTACTTTACTTTACACACAGTATCTGTCACACTTACTAACATCTTAATAAGCACAGTTGCAAAGTAAAAAACGTAACTACTTTCCAGTAACCCATTGCACTGTATCTAGGACACAATTTCTATATAAATAGGCTTATATAATGGATGTAAATGACACTGGCTAACAAGTTACACTGAACATGCAACCCAACACCACCTCCCTATGAAGTTCACTCATGATGGAGCGTTGCTTTGATAGGAGGTGAAAGCTATGGATGGCGAATCATATGTCGCAGCCAGGGGAAATGAGCGCATGAGTGCATGAAGAGCGGACTGATCGTTCTGCGAGACGCCAACATGCTGACCAATCAGACTGACTTGGTATATCTACATGAAGACAGCAGAGCGGAGGGTGGAAACTCAAACTGTGGTTTAAATACAAGGTAGAGGTAAATACAGAGATGAGATTTAAATACAAATGTGTAGTTATTATACAGGAGGATCATAGCTTATGAAAATAGATGTCATTTTCATTTGAGAAATGTAAATGGGTTGTCTTAAACTACATTTCTCACAATGTTATACTTTATGCACAAGGCTGATATTAATGTTTGCTTTCAAAATGAGAGATGGACTTCTGAAGATGGATCTTTATACGGCACAGTTTAGACACTCTTCAAGGACAAGCTCTAGCTCTGACATGCAAAAAAAGAGTGCCAGTATTTCAATCTTTCACCATGAAACGAAGCTTATTACAGGCCAAGCAGAACATGTATACCGGATAACCTTCAAAGCGCTGTGTTGGTCCTGTTCATTCAAGCTAAGCCTCCGAGAAATGACTTCTCTGGAGAAGAAAAGACAGTGACAAATCGCTCCCATTATTTCCCTCAATATCAGAGTTTAGGTAAAATATAGTGGTATGTTGTCAGATTTCTTGATTGGAGTACCCCGTTTTTATAAAGATTAGTACGAACATCCTAATTTTGCAGGTAGACTTTATTATGATTCACGTATTCTAATTTGATATGGGACAAAGTCCCTTTACTAATTTATCCTAAGCCGGGTTGATTTGAAGCGTTTTGATTAAACTAATTCAGCAACAGTAATTGGTAGGCTGTAAGTAGGTCTCCCCCTGGTTCGAAGGAAAAGTGTTTCTAATCCTCTCAAATGCTGCCAAATTTTCTGGACAGTTACTAGAAGGCCGGCTTAGTGAAGTCATCCTGTACAAACTATCGCCTATAAATGATTGAATTACTAACTATATACTGTAGCCATGTATATTAATCTTACATCATTTACTGATTCTGCACTTGCCTTTTAATGAGTCTAACATTGAGTCACACATTAACTTGGCAAGAAGTGGTGATCCTGATCGGTAGCAACTTTCATCAGTGATTACCATGTTTTCAACTTCTTTAAGGGGATTCTGGTAGCCAGACCCAGAACTGTTTTTTTCTGTTTCTATTTAATGCACTTTTAACTCTAAACCTGAGGTCCTGTGGTATGGATGGACTCCAGACAGGTGTTTGAATCAGCCTGGTAGAACGTCTGCAAACAAATGCATTAATATGCATCATTTTCTGGCTTTGGCAGTGCATGTCTAGCAATTAAAAGTAGTTCACAATAAAAGGTGAATAAACAACAGTTTGTCTTGTGGGCCTTATTTTGTCTTGAAAATGTTTGGTAAAATAAAAGCAATGTGAAAGGTCTGGTGTTCAGTGGAGGATCTGGCAAGGGGAGCTCACACAGCTATAATTAACACTGTTCCTTACTAAGATGCAAGAGGCTCCAACGGTCACTGAGTGCAGGAACGTATCTCTAGGAAAGCAGCTGGCTTTAATCCACCAGTAATTAACGAGTCAAAATGGATTCTGTGAATTACACCTCAGCGTCTCTTTAATTCTCTATAAAAGATCTGTTTTTGTTGCCCTGTTCTCTCTCTTCTAGGAATGGGGAGAGTAGTGTATGCGGCTAGCCCATACCACAGGTTTACATATAAGAGGCTACATCACAACCCTACACAGTACCCCTGCATCTTTACTACCTCAATCTATAGCCTGAAATGACCCCTAGTTATTACCGTTTCAGTATGCAAAGTGTAATTTACGCTTTTGAAGTTGTAAATATTATTTTAGGATTTTAGACTGAAACATCACAGTAAATTATTCAAATTTCAGAACATCGGCCCCTTTTCATCATATCGTGTCACAGTTACAGAGTGCGATCTCAGAAGTTGCAATTCATAGACATCTCGTGTGTCAAACCGACTCCCTATTTTAACACATTTCATAGTTTACCTGAACACTTTGAGTTTCCTTCGGAATTAATAACGTGTATCTAATTGATGAATTTAACTTAAATTGGCATGGATGTTGGGAAAAATTATAATGCAGCAGAACAATTAGGCTCCCGGATATATAAAGCATGACTCACCCAGCCAGTTACAAGGGCTATGGGGAAAGAGGACAGCTTAATTGCCTTCTAGTTCATCAACACACACCATACATGACATGTCTGAGATTGCAGGGGAGGATCACGCGCGCTGAAATGAATGTTTTTCAATAACTCGCTCCGCACACAGTGTGTGTGCATGTGTACAGCACCATAAATAGCACCATTTGTATAAAAATAGACAGATAAATATAGCCTTGTCTCCAGTAAAGCCTTCATCCCTGTTTGTATATGATTGAGGCAGTCTGGCAGGCATATGAACGTTTGATATCTTCAGTTGACTAAAGCACATGACTGTTTTCCTCATTGAATTTCAAATTCCATTGGACGTTTATTTCAGATGGAAATGGTTATGAGGGAGAGTTGTTATTTATAAACAACCGTTGTGTTCATTCGATCTTGTATGTGATGAGGACACAAGCTGAAAATGGAAACTTACTGTGTCTGGTAGACCCTGTTTTGTTCCTCCAATTTGAAGCTTGGTTGCACAACTCCGCACAAGTAAGCAAGACCACTGTTGTGATGTTTATTGTTTCAAGAAAAGACTATTAAGAACATGTCCGCCTGAGAGAAGAGAAACGTAAAAATGTATTGTAAAAACAAACTCATTATAAGCATTGAGTGACTGTACATAATCTTTGTTTAAAACTCTGCTGTCATTTGAATCAGTGATGATTACTCACAGATGAGTAATTCAAAGATTTCTTCTGCTGATTCTATCCGCTGATTGCTATATTTTTGATCATATCAACTGGAGGCCACAGAGAGTGTGTGAGTTAGACCCACAATGCAATGTGGTTGATAAGGCAACCAAACTCATTTTGTATCCTCTGTGCAATCACAGAGACAAGATCATCAATTACAGTGGGCCTTGGTCTGCAGTGACCATGTGTGTGAATGTCTGTGTGTGTACAGTATGTGTGTATGTGGGTGGATGTCTATTTGGTGTGTATATGAATAAGTCTATGTGTGTGTATGCCTGTGTGTGTGCGTGTGTGTGTGTTTGTGTGTGTATGCATGTTTGCCTCTTCCTTGACCTTGAGAACACACATACATAATTCCCATTCGGATTTCAATGCCTGATTTAATCAAGCCATCTGTCTCTTAGCAACCTCCCATTTGGGGGCGGAGCCTTTTTGCAGTGCTGTAAGACATTTCTTCATCTCATTGGACATAGTGGAAAAGTTCCAAATGCCCAAATATGACACAGTACTTGAGTAATGGAGCTGCTCTGACAATAAATAAAAAATAAGAGCAAATTCTGTGCACCTCTAAAACATTTTCAATGACTCTTATGACACACCTGCAGAGTAAACCCGAATTAAATCACTTTGTTTTAACATATATTATTACCTACATTTACATTTAGTCATTTAGCAGACGCTCTTATCCAGAGCGACTTACAGTAAGTACAGGGACATTCTCCCCGAGGCAAGTAGGGTGAAGTGCCTTGCCCAAGGACGCAACATCATTTGGCACAAACTTGGAACAGGGAATCGATATTACCTATCGTTTCCATTCCTTATTGTTCTTTAAAGATCAACAACCAATCATGGACACCAATTCCTGTGCGATGCAAAAAGGGTCCTTTGTGTCCCTGTGCTGCTGTGATTGATTATTAATGCCTGCTGTTTAGAGATCTAACAGCAGATTACTTCTCATGGATGATGACATGTCTGTCACACCAGGGTCTGAAGTTTCAGAGAGTCCCTCTACACACAGTCAAAGCAGATCACTTGGAATGTTGAGTGTGAAAAGCCAACTTACTTTCATAACTCTTATTTGAAACCAGCCTCAAGTACATGTAAAACAGCTTGTGGCTATGTCGCTACAGATGAGGCCCAGAAACAGTTGCTCTCTGTTTTGCTGTTGACAATGAATCTGAAAGGAGAGATACATTCAAATCTGACATATCTGCTAAACAGAGAGAATGAATTAGGAACTCACCCACTGTGTGCTTTCACTGCCCTATAAGTGACCAATCCGTGTTTTGTATGGTTTCTACTCTCCCTGTGATCTAGCACAATGCCTGTATGTGTCGCTAAGGCACTGAGCATGCCCAATATGAAAGCCCCCTGATGATGACATACACACACATGCACACGCACGCACGGCTGAAGACATTTATAGCATCCCACGCAAGGGAATTGTCAGCGACATCAGACAAGCTCGCCAAAGTCATACTCGATGCGTTACTATGGTGACATGAGGAAGGGCAGGGTTGTGGATGTGCTGGATTTTGGAGCGTATGATCAAAGAATCTGGAAGTTTACTGAGATGGTCCACTTTGTCACCACTACATGGGAAATAGTGTATGTACAAAAACAAGACAAAATTCACAAATTCTAATTTTGAAACTGTCAGATGATAGCAACGTTGGCTCCCTTTAATTCATAAATAGCTTGTTTGTTTCCACAAACTGTCTGAATTTCATTAGTTACAGCCTATTCGTTAAGCACGGCATGGTTTCGTGTTAGATGGCTACAAAGTTAATCATGTAAACATAAACATATTTACATGCTTAATTTATGCATTAGTGACCAAACATTACATTTTTAAAAGATAGTGAACGTGAAGAAGTGAACATAGGCCTGTAACCACAATCCTCCTATCGTTGGGAACTTGATTCTTCCTAGCCTGTATTCTTCTTCTTGTGGAATGCTTGCCAGTCCTTTGTATTTATTCCTCTCCCTCTGTGTAGTGCAATCTCAGTCTTGCAGCTGTACTTTTACACCCCCGTAGGGAAGACAGTTGCTCTGTTTCATTGTTTGATGAGGCTACATCGATATCCAATGGGAGTCAGAAAGCTATGTGAGCTGACCCTTTGGTATTTGTTTAAGAACTATAGTTGACATAGCAACATTGCCGTATTTGTGAATTCTATTTCACATGCTTTACTTCACAGAACTTTACCTCATGAAACTGCAGAACTACACTGTACACGGCAACCTCTAAATAGGATACTCCATTTGTGAATACAGGTGTTTCGCCATCTGTTTGCATGTTTTGCATTGTCCTTGTCTCACTGCATTGTATTCAGCCTTTGGTCTGCACCTGTGTGCATCACACCATCTATGGAGGAGGACACTCTTCACTGAACTGCTCCTCATAAGCTTCCTTTTTGTTCTCTGAGTTTCCTGGGAGTTTATCCTTGTCTTCTTTGAGGGTTTAGGTTGGTTTAGGTACAGTTTTATGGGCATCTGTGAAGCCCTCTTTGACATTGCTTGGAAAAAGGACTATACAAATACATTTGATTTAATGTGATTTGAACTACATTCCTATGTAACTGTACAAGAAAAGTTATGTTGTCCAGCTTATCAGTCGTTTCCCAGATTTCTCCTGTGTCAGTCACCTTTCTATTATGAAACAGATGTCGTCAAAACGGCTGTTAATGCTTTCAGCGTCTGGGGCTGTGCCTCCGATTGTTTGGTTTCACAAAAAGTCAGGCACCATTAAAATCTAATTAACCTTCAGAGTCACACGGCGCCATCAAACAAGTCATTGAAAGCATCACCTGCTTGCCCATCTTCAGACTCAAACTATGTGAGAGGACTTAATTGTGATGCAGTGTGTTTTAGCTCAAGATGTTATTAACAAATGAGTCTCATGAATTGTTGCTATATTCCATAGCTGTGTAAACATGCACTCTTGTAGTGAAGGTGATGTGTTGCACTGTATCTGGTAAAATACAGGCCGTTCCTTGGCACAAAACACTTTTATACTGTTAAAAATGTGCACTTCTAGTTCTTGATTTTCTGCGGCACTTAATATAAATGCATTATTTTGTGAGTCGCTTTGGATAAAAAAGCTAAATTAATACATGTAAATTACTTTTGTAAAAATGAAATCAATCTCATATCTCCTCTATAAAGACATACATAAGTAGGAATGGAAATAGTAAACAGCACAATCCAACATTCAATGTCAGCCGGCACATTTGTCAAATTCACAGAAATGACTGGTCGATGTGCACAGGATACGATATGATGATGATTCATCCGCGCTGTAGCTCGACTGTCATTACAGTCATCTCATCTGTCTGTTTCCAAGAGCTAATGCTGTGATTATTGGCCTCTCGTGTTCTGGCACTCCACACACACCACTACAACATGCCCTCCTGGTAGTCAATGGAGAGGTCTGTCTCAGTTAAATGAGCGTTTGAGAGATTTCCTGTGGCTTTTCGAGTACGGACGTGAAACAATGCCTGAAAATGAGACCTACTCTGTTATCAGATTCACTTTAACCCACTAAGCCTCCAGGCTATGTCAATCTCATTACAGACTACTTACTGAATTAGGATTCAAATGGAACGTTGCCACCGAAAGGCCTGTTTCCATCTCCCTCGTCATTCATCATCGGATGGAGATGCGTCCTTCTTCCTTCTTTCATTCTCTTCTTTTTTTTGAGAGGGGCTTGTGCTGACTGAACAACCTGAACCCCTAGACTAGAGGTGTAACTTCATACAGTCCTTTTCTGTTTGAGTCATGCTTGAGTCAGGGAGTGAGGCAATCTGGGGGGACTGGGGGGTGTGTGCTGTTTGTGGAGGGTGTGTGTCTGGGGGGGGGGTAAAGTATCCTCTGATGCAATATTCATGGGCACGATTTTGGTATTTGGAAATTTCAACCGCCCCTTGGCAGCACAGGGCCAAAGGATGCCTTGTAGTGCATGTGTGTCTGTGTGCATGTGTGTGTGTGTGTAGTGTAGGTGTATGCGTGCATGCGTGTGTGAGAGTGAGAGTGTGTGGAACACAACACACTCTATCCCCAGCTGTTTACATCTCCCCAGCACGTCGGCGGCTGTTTCCATGGCGACGGGAGTAAAGATAGTCGGGATGTCTCGCAGACCTGGTTCTAAGTGAGGGGCTGATTTCTGGACAGGAGTGAGAGAAAGAAGAAGCCCAGCAGAGGGTCAGGAACAGGGGGAGAGGGAAGACCTCTCATTATCGTCACGTCTGTCATTGTTGATAGCAGGAGCAGTAAGGTACATTCCAGAGGTAGATTACAACAAACTGTGGGTCTGGTCTCTGTTTCACGAACAGAAGAATAAGATGCGTTAGCTGGATCTTAGTGGTGAAGGCATTGTGGTCGTTAATGTAGTTTTCCTTAAGACGAAATCGGATGATTTCGGAATAATACCTTTGTCTTGGATTGACTGTAAATGAATAATTAGATGTCAACCTGCCGTGACATGTTGAAGAAAAAACCCAACAATCACTTAAAAGATAAATATGTTTATGTGATCTTCTCACATAGCATGTACGTTTACTCTATCCACATTGTTTCAACGTGATATATGTTGTCCTTTTTTACAATTTGACAATATGGTTTTTTAGCATGCACTTCAGAATGCCAACAGATGGCTCCACGAATACAGACTTCAAACTAGAATTGTCCTCACATTTAAAACATACAAAACATGAACCTGGATCAATAAACCTTGACAGTTGTGGAGGATATGGAGAAGCACAGCATTGGACTACCATGACTTGTACAAGTAACCAAGAAATGTACTCTACAAGAGACACAAAAATACATGTTCTGAATTCAAAGGATAAACATCTTTAGAATTACAACTTTGTCATAGAATACATAATGAGTAGTGACCTCATTGTTAGGTCAGAGCAGCAGTGTACTGTTACAAAGATAGGACTGGGGCTAAGGGAAGGAAACTTCACAGCCAATGACTGTTGAACATCCTAGTCTTTCGATTGGTAGAGTCACAAATCAATCCTCATTCAGCCAATGAGGGGATGATTCCTTTGCTTTGAATTTCTTTTTATAGACTAACGTGTCCTCATTTTCGGTTACTAAAATCACAGTGTGAATCGGTGCATTCGGATTTGGATTTTTATTGCAAATCTTATCTACTTTTTGGGGATGGTGTTCATAAGTCCAGGGTAACATATCTCAATAGAATAATCGTTATAATTTTTTCCAACGTGTTATAATTGTTTCAAGCTGGTTATACGAGGGAAGTAAATATTTCATAAGTAGGTCTTACTTTACTTGGCCTACCAATTGCTTGTTATAGGTCTATAGTTTCGTATTCTAAAATACACACATTTGTAAAACACACACCAGAGCAATGAACCCACTGAAAACTACCAAGGGAAACCAAAGCAGTGATGGCCGTATGGAACATTTATTCAACTTAGCACATTAGTCTCTCTACACTGTATATATGTAATAGTTCATATATGAATACACTCCATTTTTAGAACACAAAGTGCCTCAACTGATACGTCTTAAAACATTTATTGCGATGGGAAACACCACGGTAAATTGAGTGATTAACATGACAGTTCGTGGATCTTCTCTGCCACCTGCCTCGTTACCTGACTCACCATCAAAGGACAGGTGAGGGGAGGAGCTCCTTGGCCCAGGTGTGCTGTGCTGTGTCCTATTTACAAATACAACATGTCTATACATATACCGTAGCTAGCCTCGCTTTAGGAGTTGTCCTTTTATTGTTCAGATTTTTTTTTACTTTGAATTGTTTCCCCCTCCCCCCTCATGTCAAGAAGTAGTCAGTGTTCGCAGTGGAATCAGAATAGTCGCAGAGTTTTTCCAGTACTGTAATCCTATGATTCCAAGAACTTTCTTTGTTTTAAGTCTCGGACAGTTCCTCTCAGAGTGATCGTGGACCTGAGGCTGTCAATCAGGCCTCCATCTCCTGGCTGAGTGTTCCATTGGGCCGTGTCCACGGTAACGCTTCATTGTCTGAATGGGGGATCCACACCCATAGCGAGTCATAATCCACTGCCGATGATAGCTCTATCCCACCGTCATTCACATATGAAAAGTCTGAACAAAATATAAACAGGTCACATCTCTAAATATCAGAAATGCATCTGCCTCTATAGAATACAGCTGAGTACGCTAACATGCAGACTGACGTTAATTCAAATCTATGTATTTACATTTGCCCCCTTCTCACTTACAGTTAACATAATGTAAACATGGATTGAACTGTACACAGATCTATCACATTCTATGAATGTATAGACTTAATTGTAAACTCTCAAATGCTTAGTATTGCCATAATTGGGGAGCAAGGGGTGATTCAATAATTTATTCCCATACATACAGTCTGGAGAGACTGTTAGCTGAGGCTTGTGTTTAATTTGGAGACAGTTTGTGTTAAAGCGTAAGATGCACATGATGATGAGCCAGTTGCTTAGCAACCTTACTGCTACTGGTATAGACATAAGATTGGGTCTTCAGCCTCGCCTCAGCCTCGCACCTGTTGTTACATTGGCAACAATTTATTTATGGCGTAAAATGTCAATAATGAATCAATCAATTAATAAACAATAATGAATCATATGTTATGAATTTCTTTTTGTGTGTGTGTGTAAAGAGGATACCGGTCGAGTGTGAGGAAGATTTAGTGACATGGGCAATGCATCAAGGACATTCCTGCTGTCTGTCAGAGAACAGAGGTCTAACACAAAGTATGGTTCTTGGTTAGGGCTTTGTAAAGAGGGAGAGATAGATAGAGAGAGAGAAGTATGGAGACAGAGAAAGGGAGAGAAGGAGAGCAAACAAAAGATAGAGAAGGAGAGGTAGAGAGAGTGAACAAAAGAGAGAAAACAAGAGAAAGAGAGGTAGAGAGAGAGCGAGAAAGAGAACATATTCACGTCAAAGGTCATGAGATCCTCAGGAAATCCAAATGTTTATGGTTTCAATTATTGAATTACCCCTCTTGCTGAACACCAGAAGCACAGATCTAGCACACTGTAGATCTACATTGTGGTCTGAACCTTCATGCCACTAGGACAACAATTTTACCTTAGCGGAGATGCCTTTATCCCTCCGTCATTAAGACAGAACGCTGTTCTCTGCTTGAGTGAAACCAGTAAAGACAACCTCTTTGCAGTTATCTGTGAGTAAACAATCGGACACACTTCAGCTTGGCAACAAGGCAAAAGTCGACCAAACACAGTTGAAATTAACAGAAGACGAGCGTAACCCACATGCAAAGTGAATAACAAAAATAACAATAATGTTTGTTTTCTTGTGTGTTCAGTTCCGCCAGTGGAGACAAAGCCAAAAGCACGATGCAGACACACAGCAGGTCAGATCCGAGGCACATTCCCAGACCCTCAGTTTTGATCTTCGCTTCTTTCCGGTTTTCTGTCTGTCTCTCCCACCACATTGCTTGCAGACGATGACAGGATGGTCCATGCAAGCATGACTAGGCCTAGTGGAAGGTGAGAGTGACAGGGGGGTGGGCGAGGGGGCGTGCGTGCGTGAGTGAATCAACACAAAGTCCTATACACACATCTCCCATAACTCCCAACCCAAAGAAAATGACAACAAGCAGACACAATAACAGTCATGTGAGATTAAAATGAAGCAACATAATTTTTTCTTTTTTGGAAGCACTTTTTTTCTTCAAAATATAGAAACATAGCAACATATAATTTCCCTGATCCTATAAGTCTCCATCATGAAATGTTGTGACAGCTACTTTTCAGGCAACCGCTAAAAAGTCCCTTATTGCCATTAATATACAATAATATTGAACTCATCGTAATTTCAAAGTGACGTAGGGCAAGCTAAACTAAGGTAGTCAACATCTACAGCATCAATAGTCCATTAGGGGATGGGGATAACATGAGCCATTAACACCAGCCCTGATAGTGTCTGATCAAAGGCGACAGCATTTACAAAGTCTACATGACTGAGCGATGTTGTTACTTATCAATGGCTTGTTGTGGGTGTATGTGGGTGTGGGGGGGTTGGGGGTGGAGGTGGAGGCCGCCGGGGCCTCACAGGATGGAGGGGATGGGGGATCGGGAGCGTCTGAGCGGGCAGGGCGAGCCGTAGGGCGAGGTGACGGGAGACAGCCTCAGAGCGTTAGCGGCCATGCCTGCTATGTTGCTTAAGCTTCGGGATTTCTCATAGCCTTCGGACGGCGAGCGAGCGAGCACCGGGGGGGAGGCAGGAACGGGGACATGAACACACACAGGCAGGCACACGGTCAACGTTCCCAGTCCAAGCCAACCAAGTGAACCGAGACAAGACAGGAGACAGGAGACAGAGCAACAGCAACATAATGTATGGTGAGTACTTGCACAAACACCCCAGGTGATAGATAGAGGGTGAGGCCATTTCACTGAATACGTTGGCAGGTCATAAAACTATTATCTTAAATCCTTATGGAGAGGAAGTAAAGCCAACATGCCTATTTCATACAATGACATCATTACTGTGTGGTTAATTCAACCATGTATTAAGAATAATCCTTGACAAATATGCAATATTCCAATTGCAAATTAGTGGCATTATATACAGTCATGCTAATTTGCTCACATTTGGTATAACAGTCACTGAAAAAACAGCAAAAACAGAGTTATGTAAAAATGGTACATGCCATGTTGAGCTATGCCCTGGACACCACACATCATGCAGTATACAGAATGATAAGTATTTTCCAACAGAAAATCATAGAAATGGTAATGACCGTGATAATGAGTCTTTAGCAGAGAGAGCCAGTGAAATACATTGAAGTCTATTATAATAATCTCATAGCTCCACATTGTTACTGTACCAAACGCAACAAGACCGCCGAGGAAACTTTGACAAGTATCCGCTATCGTCAAACCTCCGAACCAGCCAGCGTTAACACAACGCACCAATTAGTAGCGTAAACACACACGGCGAGAAGAGGACCAGCCACCTTCATAGAAATCCGATCATCCTTCGCGAACAGAGCTCCATTCACTGCACAGAAAGAGAACTCTAAATAGAGCCGCTTCACAACCAGCCCAGAGGGGGTGGAACAAAGGCTGGGCCTGAATCCGTGCCGACAGGCAGCACGGCTCGAGAAAGGGCCGCATGTTTAATGCATGAACCCTGGCACGGTGCTGTTCACCACCACCCACTGGGCCAGCATAGACTCACGGCCCAGCTGGACGCCCGCCTCCTCACCCTAACAACGGGACTTCAGTAGCGTGGTACTGGGCAGTGCCGGGTGACTACATTCCCCACAATGCACTGCTCTGCGGCGGGGGAAGCCAAAGCCAGTCCCAGGTGGGCTGTCCCCGGGCCCAGCGCTGTGCTGGTACCATGGCAGGGTGCTGCTGGGGGTGCCTGGGGCAGAGTGAGCTGATCCTCTGATTGAGGAGCTGGCAGATTAGTGGTGGTAGTGGTTGTGGTGCTCTTCACCAAGCACCCGAGAGTGGTGCTTGGTGACACATGTGGTCATCTTAAAGACGCCTACCTCGTCCTTCACAGGATTGGAATTCTTATTCAAGTTCTGAGAGTGTGGAACGTAAGTGGATATATTGAACTTGTAATTACTGGTAGACTTGTGTTACTCTGCTACTTCTCCAGTACAGTAGCAAAGAGTGTTTCAGGCCCTACAGCTATTCCGTGAAAAGCAGAAGATTGAGATAGCCTTCTGGAGAGGCAGTTAACTTCTGATGGCAGGCAATTAGCTGAGGTTTAACCGAGTACCATATTACACTGCAGATTAACACAACATTAACACGCTTCAAGATGGAGGAGATAAAATTGAGGAATTAGGACAGCAAAGAAGCTTTAGGCCTAAACGTTCATTAAATGATGTAAAAGCACATTTTTTATCATAAAAATATCATAGCAGGACAATTATTTGCTGCACATGCAGCACAGGAAATAATCAGACGTTCAGTAACAACTCATCCACATTTATGTATTCCTCAGTCTATCGCTTTGTGAGTCTGATTTCATGTTTAGTCTTCATTTGATTATTTGGTCTACATTCCAGTACAATAAATGAAAATTAGCATTCCCTTTGGGATTTTTGAATCTTCAAGATATACACATCTAGTCTGTTCTGACACTGTATATAGATACCAAAATGAGTTACCTCATGTCTCTATGACACCCCCCCACCCCATCTTGAAATTACACACACACTAACTGAATAATTTATATTTGAAACATCTTATTCCAGTTATATCTAGATTACACAGCTTTGTGTCTGGGAAGAAAGGAATATGCAATGAGTGTTCAATTGAGGTTGTGAGTGCTGTTAGTAATAAGATGCAGGAATCCGATGGGTATAAAAATAACAACATACTATGGTACATTTCATGATAACATCATGGTAACACTTTACAATAGTGCAATTGCAACAAAACGTCATATGGAGATCTTATGAAAGAAGTGGGATGGTTTCCTGCTAAAACACATGTGTCAGTAGGACATATTATGGGATGGCACCTCAGTACCTGTCTTGCGTATCCCCCCATCGGCAGGGCAGGTGTAGTCACTGGCGGCCAGCAGGAAACAGGTCCCCTCGCTCCTCTGGTCCTGCTCCCGGGTGCTGGACCGACGCATGGGGACACGCTCCTCTGGGGTCATGGTGAGGTCACTTCCTCCACTGCAGTCTGCTGAGAGCACTGGATGGTGTTGGTGAGGGAGGGAGAGCGACAGAGAGAAAGACAGAGAGAGAAAGAGAGAGATAGAGGCAGAGAGAAAGAGAAAAAGAAAGAGAAAGAGAGAAGGAGAAAAAAATAGGGAAAGGTGTGGATGGGGGTGAGACAGTGAGGGGTCATGGGATCAGGAGTAACATCAAACAGCCTCCCACATCAAGAGCACGTGCCAAATGCCATGAGGACCGCCACACGGAGGGAGCGAGAGGTCAACGTTCATATAGAGAGGACACAGTTGATGGAATGAGTCGAGCCACGCTTTGTATCATGTTGCAATGAAAGCAGTCGCCCGGGAGAAACGAGAGAGAGGCGAGAGGTGTCGGAGTCACACCTTATGCTAAGAGAACACATTTATCTGGAAGAAATGTATGAGAAGACAAATCGGAATTGAGATAAATCTCCAATGTACGCTACAGTACTGTACAATGGTGGCTCATTTAAAAGAAATCTCTATGGATGATTTACAGATTGAATCTTAAATGCCTTATAAAACCATGGCCCGCACTAATGAAATACAAATATTATGTCTAGCAAAATAATTTATTGCAAACAAAAACCTAGAGCATACGCATACCCTGAGGAATTTCTTCATTCAAAGAAATGAAGAAAGAAAGCTGGAACACAGAGGTCGACACTAATTTCCATCAATATCAGACGTGTCAGAGTACGTTACTGACACAACCCTGCAGTGGAGAAACAGCCACCTACTCATCCAAACACAAAAGAACAATCCCTCCTCCGAGGCCAGACTGTCTATCCCGGACTAAAATCTTACACTAAAACAAGATATGCTGTATCTATGTGTAAATATACAGTATATATATATATATATATATATATATACAGTATTTCACCCCCATCACCCTCATCCCCCAGCTCACAATTCCTTTCGCATGCCTCCCTTATCGCTGTGGCAATTTGACAAAAGCTGTGAGTCGAAAGTGTTCAATCTTTCACGGACGCAGAGGAGAGCTGCAGAGGAGGTGGAGACCGTTCAGAAGGGAAAACCCTTCCTGTTCCCCCGAGGAGAGTCAGGCAAATGGCCTCGATTTTCCACCTGAAATGAGATTTTCTTCTAGATTCCCCCTCTCTGTGTCTTCTCCTCTATACATAAACAACCCATTCCCCACCGGCCTGGGAAGCTCCACATGAATATTTCTCTGCCCTAGCCCTAGTCCACCGCAGCCTGATCCACCCCGGTCTCACCCACTCTCCCACCTTCCCCCGCCCTCCCCCACCTTCCCCCGCCCGCTCTCCCCCGCCTTCCCCCGCCCTCCCCCCGCTCTCCGCCACCTTCCCCCGCCCTCCCCCACCATCCCCCGCCTTCCCCCGCCCTCCCCACCTTCCCCCGCCCTCCCCCGCCCTCCCCCACCTTCCCCCGCATTCCCCCGCCCGCTTTCCCCCGCCCGCTCTCCCCCGCCCGCTCTCCCCCACCTTCCCCCGCCCTCCCCCTCCTTCCCCCGCCCTCACCTGAACGATGGCGCTCCAGGACCCTGCTCCCCTTCACGTGGCAGAGGTCGCCCTGCGTGCTGTTGCAGGTGGTGTTCAGGCAGGGGGGGTTCAGGCAGGGGGGGTTCAGGCAGGGGGGGTTCAGGCAGGGGGGGTTCAGGCAGGGGGGGTTCAGGCAGGGGGGGTTCAGGTCGGCCTTGCAGTAGATGGGGGAGCCCCCCTGCACAGCCTGGGGGATGTGCTTCTTCCTCTTCTTGGGGAGCTTCTGCTTGGCCATGGCCAGGGAGTAGTACATCCCAAAGTTATTAACAATGACGGGCACGGGCATGGCTATCGTCAGCACCCCCGCCAGGGCACACAGGGCGCCCACCAGCATGCCCGACCAAGTCTGCGGGTACATGTCTCCGTAGCCCAGCGTCGTCATGGTGACCACCGCCCACCAGAACCCGATGGGGATGTTCTTGAACATGGTGTGGTCGCTGGCGGTGGGGTCGTTGGGGTTGGCGCCGATGCGCTCGGCGTAGTAGATCATGGTGGCGAAGATGAGCACGCCCAGGGCGAGGAAGATGATGAGGAGGAGGAACTCGTTGGTGCTGGCCCGCAGCGTGTGGCCCAGCACGCGGAGACCCACAAAGTGGCGGGTCAGCTTGAAGATGCGCAGGATCCGGACGAACCGGACCACCCTCAGGAAGCCCAGCACGTCTTTAGCAGCCTTGGACGACAGGCCGCTCAGCCCCACCTCAAGGTAGAACGGCAAGATGGCCACAAAGTCGATGATGTTCAGCACGCTCTTGATGAACTCCAGCTTGTCCGGGCTGAAGATGACCCGGACCAGGAACTCGATGGTGAACCAGAGGACGCACACTCCCTCCACGTAGGTGAGCGCGGGGTCCGTCTCGATCTCGAACTGCGGGCCCGGGTCTGGAAGGCTTTCGTTGCGCACGGGGTCCGTCTTGTTGACGATGGTGTTGAACGCCTCGTGGGTCTCCAGGCAGAAGGTGGTGATGGAGACCAGGATGAAGAACAAGGAGGCAAAGGCTACGAACTGGAAGACAGGAGAGAGAGAGAGAGAGAGAGAGAGAGAGAGAGAGAGAGAGAGAGAGAGAGAGAGAGAGAGAGAGAGAGAGAGAGAGAGAGAGAGAGAGAGAGAGAGAGGGAGAGAGAGAGAGAGAGCGATAGAGAGAGGAGAGAAAAGATTATTGCCATTAGATACAATGACTGCAGATTGAGGTACAACCTATTAGCAAGCACATTCAATAAACATTGAATGCTATGTCTAGTACTGTATAAAAATACAGAATCAAAAAAATTAATAACAAAGAAGATAGAAAAGTTGAAGGTTGCAAAACGTCCCAGATTACGTGTTTGGGCCATGAAACTATGTATCGTAAGACAAAACAAAACCATGCTTTCCAACTTTGACCTCTCAGTAGCAAACAATGCTGCTGGAGCATCATCGACTACTACAGACACATGTTCACCCTGCTGCTGCTGACGAGCGGGAAGCAGAGGTCACCTCTGGAGGGTTTCCTGCCACCCCGCCCTCCTCTCCAACTCTCCCTATATGATTGTCTCTCTCTATATTCCTCTCCTCCCTTTTCTTCCTGGCTGGCCCAGGACTTTAGGCATATGGCCGGCCACAGGAAGCACTTCTCCCTCTGGCCTGGGACAGACACATGCTGGGGAAGAGCGGCCAGGGACGGAGGCACGCTGGGACCGACTGGCCAAGGTTCTGTGGCCTGTCAGCAGCAAGTGGCACCCCTCTCTCCTCTCCCCTCCCCTCCTCTCCTCCCCCCTCCTCTCCTCCCCCCTCCTCTCCTCCTCTCCTCCTCTCCTCCTCTCCTCTCCTTTCTCTCTCTCGCGTCCCCGAGCTACAGTGTCTCCAGAACACGGTTCTCCAGAAGGCCCCAAGGAAAAGTCAGGCAGAGACAGATAAACAGCCCTCATGGGTCCTATTTGTTAGCCCTCAAGCCTCGTTTACTGGTGGGGGTTGATGGGAAGGAGGAGAGGCTTCTGGGATGGATCTGGGATTACTGTAACTGGGATTGATCATGTTAGTCGACTGACAGTTATTAGAGACTAAATACCTAAAGACATAAACTGCGGTGACCTTACACACAAACCGTCACTGACATTTAACACCCTAATATCAAGGTGACACACAATTCATTTTTGGACATATGGAGATTGAGCATGCTGCCACAATCATGCCGAAAGCACAAAAGGATTTGAGGGGGAAAAAAAGTGTGATCCACATTGTGTCAACCGTCTTCTGAGCAAGAAAGAATACCATAACTTTGGTAACTTTGGACAATCAGCAGTATAGGTGTGTGTGTCTGTTTTTTGTATTTGCCGAAGGTGCACGATTTACCACTTTCCCTCTCTACACCCTCCATCAATTTCTCTTGCTCCGTTTTACTTCAATACTTAACCTTTCTTTAAGCAGGCATGGTGCAATTAAGACCACAGCAAAGGGTGTGACGTGACAGGCTCTCTTCCCAGAACCACATCACTCTGTCTTCTGGTTGGATTGCATGACTCACACTGTCTTGCTAAGGGTATTGCTGGCACTATGTGGGTCACTCTCGTTCCTTTGGAAGTGGCACTGTGCTTTCAGAATCTCAGCATGCTCCGTGATCCATGTATTATACATGGGTTCCTACACTGTTTTATACATATTACTTTAACAGTACAGTCTTTGCTTTTTATTCATAATTATTTTTGTACCAAAAGGTTTCCGTCAAACTACTCATCCATGATTTCTTTTCATTTGACTGAATCAGTGAACTGGCAACTCAATCATGAATAAGTATTAAACCCCACACATATTCAAGACAACAGCTGTGTATGACGGTGGTGAATCAATTCTAAATGTTAAAGTGATACGCAGGACAACAGCTCAGCTGTTACCGGAAGTTTGATGATCAAATCACCAAATCATCATCTGTTCACAGGAGTTCGTTTTTTATTGTTCCTTTTTTCTACTTCCTAGTTGTGAATCAACTGTTATTTCAACTCCATTCATTACAACAACAAAACAATTATTGCCAAGATAGATTGTGTTTGTTCAGTTTGCCCTTGTGCAGAGCATACCCAGCAAACAAAAACAGACAGTGTAGTAATGAACATTAAACGTGGCCACATGTGACAACACATTCTAAATGCTGTATCTTCAGAGAAGAACAACTGCTGCTTAATGCTGGGGTATAATGTTGTGTCACATACACGTGTGACAGGATGACAGGATGTGCGTCATCTCCACTCTCTCATTAGTCCCCACTATGGCCTGTAACGACCAAATGATGTCACTGGACAGAGACAGGATGACATGCCCTCGCACGCGTGCACACGCACACACAGACACACACAGGAAGAGGCTAAGAGAGAGGAAGACAAGAAGAGAAGAACAGATGAAAAGAAGAGAAGAAGAGAAAATGTGTGCATGTTTTCCCTGCTCCCTCCCTGCTTTCCTGTCTTTATAACAAGGCCGTAGCCATGGAGTCAACAAATTCATTTTTAAAATTATAATTTCGGACAGCGTGTGTGGTTGCCTGTCGTAGCGTAGCACATTTATATTTTTATATCAATATATTGGGGGGGACATTTTGAGGAGGCCCACATCCCTCAAGGGGCAAATACTCGGCACGGGTACAGTTTAACCTTCTATCACCAGGGCCGGTGAAACAAGGCTCCTTCTCTCTTCCTCTCCCTCTACGGGGAGCTGCTCCAATCAGCTGGCCTATCAGCCAACACAAACAGCCGACGGGAAGCAATTCGCAGACAAGACCCGATGCCCGGGTCTTTCTTTAGAAGACAAATCGCATCACTTTGTCAGGGCGCCGCACCCTGGAGCTGTGTGTGGACGCGCGGAGACATGAGGACGGCAGACAACACGGTTCAATCCTGCCGCCACCCCCCCCCCCCCCCCGACAGATTAGCCTCACCAGTCTGACTGGAAGCAGGAGAGTCAGACAGGCACACTGACACTGGAGCTGGGCCAGTGGGATACGATGAACTGTAACTGATACAATGATGGCTTCCACCAAGAAGAGGTGGGCAGAGAATGCAGGCTGGGAGGATGATGAGAGGGGTACTGAGGTGAGGAACGCTTCGAGAGAACAGAAGTAAATTGTCAAATCGTTGCCGTGTTGGGACACCCTGGTAAGACATCCACGGGAAAAAATCCCTCCCGGATCAGGCAACCACGCCTTCGCAATCCTCTTCGTAAACAGCCCGTCAGATCCGGCCAATCAGAAAGCCTGTTACTGGCGCCTCCTCTGGACCTCCACCATCTGTTTTGACGCCATGGATGTGGAGCTTCACAGCCCGGCTCCGTAAGGAGCAGCCGAACACCACATGACTGAAAACAGCCATACTGTCTTGGCTCTGTGCCCGCCCCCCGCCCCACCTCCCCTCCCACGCCCCCCTCCGCCATCACCACCCCCATAAAGCGTGTGTGACATCACCACATAGAGGGGGACCCCGAAGGTTTCGACATAAATACGTTTTTTTGGATGACCCCCCTCACCACCATCACCAACAACTCACCTCCCATCCTTCACCCCATCCCCGAAGCTTCCTTTCCCATCCTCCACTGGCTTATTTGTGATTTGCGGTTTGGGCTAGTTGGAACAGCTACGGCAGAGCAAGCCAGTCTTTTCCGCATGGATGCACCCTTATAATGCACTCTCACTTCAGGAAGACTGGAGGCAGTGGATATACCCGCGCAGGGATGCACAAACACACTCCATCAGGGCTGCAAACACACACAGACCAGCTTCAGTATCACCCCCCCCCCACACACACACACACACACACACACACACACACACACACACACACACACACACACACACACACACACAGAGGCTCCAGCTGGGAACAGGGACCCCAGGCAGACCCCCGTCTGCAGCTCCTGTCTGCTCCTGCCTGCTGCTCCTGTCTCTTCAAAGACCCCCCCCCCCCCCCCCTCTGACATCACAGTGCTGACATCACAGCGGTGTCATACTGGGGAACAAGCAGCAGGACCCTAATGACAGGGGGAAGACCATGCAGCCACAGTCATACATGTGTACACATGACAGGCAGGGATCACACATCCAGAGACATCATCTCCCTGCAAATAGCATATGTAATTGGCCCTATTTCCAGCTGGCTTGTTTCCTATCTGTTCTGAAATTAGACAACAAACCAAAAGGAGCGCACTCTACTCCGATTGGTTGATTACTTGGTTTTCACAACCAACATCACGCAAATACATAACTTGCCAAACAACCCGATTTCTCTCTCAGCCACATTTTATAGGGGACCAACCCCGGGATAAAAGACACTCATATAAAGTAAATGGCCAGTAGCACCGTGGAAATGATGATCACACAGAGATACTGAGGAGTATCTGGGAGAAACGAGGCGACAGGACAAGTAATAGATTGTCCCATGTTACAATGAAGTCCCCAAACAAAGACTCCTTTTATCACACCACAGCCTCCACTTCTCCCCTCATCCACTGCCGCCATGGTAACGGCGCCTTTCTTTTTTTTTGACAGCTCGAGATGGTGAAACGTTGATGTGGAGAGAGAGAAAGAGAGAGGGAGAGAGGGATGGAGGGAAAGAGAGAGAGAAAGAGAGAGAGAGAGAGAGAGAGAGGGATGGAGAGAGGGAGGGAGGGAGGGAGGGAGGGAGGGAGGGAGGGAGGGAGGGAAGGAAGGAAGGAAGGAAGGAAGGAAGGAAGGAAGGAAGGAAGGAAGGAAGGAAGGAGGGAGGGAGGGAGGGAGGGAGGGAGGGAGGGAGGAATAGCAGGAGGTGGAGAAGACGAAAGTCTTCTTTTGTTATTTGGCAGAGAAAGGAAAAGGGATTTCCCCCGTTCTGTCTCTATCTCTATCTCTTTCTCTCTCTGTCTCTCTGTCTCTGTCTATTTCTGTCTCTTTTTTTCTCTTCTCCAACACAAATGAAAGAGGGATTTCTTGTGTTGAAATATGACAAAACAAGAAGCAATAATGACTGGGTGGTCACTTTACTGGATTGCTGATTGGCCCTTTATTTGACAAAAATTGCAGGCTTAGGTTAAAATGGACCAGATGCACATTTGATTGATGAAAATTGAGAAGGTTGTATTCAGATAATCACTGAGGAATAAATGCGAGATAACAGATCTTTCTATGAGAGAGGAAGGTTTGTTCATCCTCTGTCATTCAATTTCCCTCTGTCTTTTCCCCTCTCTTCTTCCACGGTTTTCCCCGTGCCCTCTCTCCATCTCTCTCTCCATGCACTCTCTCATGCTCATTATACATCTTGCCATGACATGACAGCCCTTCTTGCTTGGGGAACCCTTTCAAACCCACAGCTTTTGGCAACCCACCAGATGACGGGCTAAAAATAGCATATCCCAAAATTTCAGGCGTTCTCATTTGAATAATTCATTGTCACCTTAGCTAGTGAAGTAGATGAGGAGGGGGGCAGGCACAGACAGTTTAATCCACGTTAGACACAGCGCTGCCGGTCTACACGGCATCTGAAGGTCTACCAGAAGGAGAGGTAAAAGACAGTCATGTCCCTCCGCCCGTAGCCTACTGTGCCATATCTGCTGTGGGGCAATTAAAGATGAAAGGAGGCAGCCCATTAGCTGGTTCGTAACTGTCAGTCATCAAAGAGGTACGAGGGGTGGAACGTTTTACAAATACACAATACAGGTCAGAGACACACACAATGCCCATGTACAATGACCATGTACCACACGACAACAGTTATAAATAGACAAGGAGCTCAGCATCCTCATAGGACAATGGCTGATGCTGAAGGCTCAGATGTATATATACAAAGGATGTCTGTATAGATAAACATACTGTATGCAACACAGTAGATGTCAGTGGATAACCAGTGTCTTTGCAATGGATGTGCCAGGAGGGGCCTGTCAAATAGCATCTCATCACGTTGTTTAACAGCTTGGCAGACATAATAGTACACACTCAACCCGGACTTCACATAAACACAGAGTAGTGTGAATAGGTCATGTACCGATCGTTCCGTTCGCTGACGTTGTCTGAAGGGGATTTGTAGCATAGCTGAAAGATCCTTTCAGGCCAAATAAGTAGAGCCGCTTTCTGTGTGGCAAATGTGTTTTGTGTGTCTGCTCAGAGCAGAGCCCAGACCTCACATCAATGGGGCCTCTAATGGAACTTCATTTGACTGAGGAGATGTAGGGAGGCAGAAGTGGCAGACATGTTAATAGATAGCAGAGGTGAAGATCAGTCACAGACATTCAACAACTCCACTTTATAATGTCTGCAACCACATCCTGGTCCAAGTTCTATGATCCCTGATTTGACAACAAACAAAAAGCAGTAATCTCTCTCGATCAAGATCAAATGTGATATGATACAATTGTATAAGTAGAGACAGAATTACTAAACGTTTGATCCTTCCTACGTAACTCCCACCCTTCCGTTTTCTTCTTCCTCTCTTTCCTTATTCTTTAATAAATACCAAGTCAGCCCTTCATGGGTTCCTGAATACATGAATATATCATTGTCATTTTAAAACTAACAAACACACTATCAAGGTACAGGGATATATTAATGAAAAAAATAAGCCTAAGGCTCTGACAAACTTGTGCGTCTCCTCCCATAGAACCAAGCGCCACACTTCCTCCCCCCTCTCCCCCCTCTCCCCCCCCGCCCCACACACACACACTAAACCCTTGATCATTTATTGCTGAGAACAACCCGTCGCTCCTCGACTAAACAGGGCTGTTATTTGTCACTCATGTTCTCAGATGAGTAGTCTGCTCCATATTGGCTGTGCTTTATTTAGTAAAGCACTACCCAAGTGGGTCAGGCACAAATAGCAGGGTTGGGAGGGTCAGCTGCACAGCATTCTGGGTATTTTCTGGTACTTTCTGGTATATGGACCCCCGGTTCCCCCAGAGAAATGACACTCGGGGAGATGGAGCAGGGGCCAAGCGCCCCGTAGTCTGGTGGCATAAGTGAACTCTGTTTATGGTGCAGCCCCCACCTCACCTCAGCCCCTCCCACCACACCTCACCCCCTCCCACCCCACCTCACCCCCCACCAACCTCATCCCCCAACCCCAACACCCCTGAAAAACAGCATTCTAAAAAATCAGTGATTGATTTTCAAAAGTGATGTGTTATAAACTCCCCCCACACCCTTAATCCCCACCCACCCAAAGGAAGCACGAGGACATCTAAAAATAAGCATTTCAGGGAGTTCAGATGAGACACAGGATATGATACCCCGTGCAGAGCCTCAGATCACACTTAAAAAATGAAAAACGGAAGCACACTCCGGATGATTCCGTCAACCCTTCTCTTTCCTTTGTCGTGTCATTTCAGAAAATCATCTCTATTTATCTTCGCCATTATTGCTGGGCCGTGGCCTCTGGCTAGAGGACGACGACAGAGGTGCGTTTGTTTCTATGGCGACATCGGTTCGTGCAAAGGACGTGATGTGAGCTGACGTCAAGGAGTGTTCTCAAGACGAGGCCAGGTGTGACAATGCCTGGGCCGTCGTCCCGACGACCGGCGGGAGAACGTGTTTGACAGCTTGGCCCCCGGGGTCGACGTCCAGACGACCTTATCGCTACTGCTTACTGTTCACAACAGTCAGGCACCGTTGGACGCCGCTGTACCCATGGTAACGGCCAGGGGGATGGGTTTGGCGGATGGGCTAGCCCCTCACCTAGCACTGATCATTCCCTCCAGGCTAGTTGATATGACAACCACCAACGCCACAGAAACACACAGCACGGTGGCCACGTTGAGCCAGTACTCCATATTGTTTTGTTTTGACCGGTAATTTGATCCCTGCTGGGCCGTTGACTCACTGAAGGTCACTGTGTGAAGGCTATCCTTAGAGCCTGTATCACGCAGGGTTTGAATTACACATCTCATGGGGGGGTGTCCCGGAAATGGTGAAGTGAGCAATTTCGAATGAATTGATGGGGGTGCCGTATAATATTTATAAGCATATGGGCTGGTGTGATCAGCCAGGGGAATGCCCAAAGCCCCTGAGGCACATGGATGGTCATTTGAAGCAGGCATGAAGCGACGTGCAGTATCAGAATACCCTCAGAGACAGGAACGATGCTCGGAAAGATCCAGTGAGGGAGGCACTGAAACAATCCATGTTCACTCTTTCTCCTCACTCTGGCCCAAGGACACACATACACACACACACACACACACCAGCAAAGTCCACACAAGGCCTCTCTGCCTGCATGTATGATGCAGGCCATGGGGATACATTCATAAATTACTCCTATCCTGGACCTCCAGACTGGACTTTTACTGTAAAAGCGACGCTGCCTGTGGCACAATGTAAAATAATCTATTTCCCATTTGCCAGTCTCATAGAGGAATGCAGTACAGCTTGCCTGCTCCCACAGGAGTTTCCAGAATAGAGAAAGGATCATGCCTGGTCACTGTAATAAATACATGAGTTGGTGTCATGAGCCGTCTGTTGACAGCATTTGCACAGTACTTCTGTTTGAGGACAATATTGCCTTGCATAGAGGACATCACGGAATTTAAAAGCTACCAATTACCGGGAGATGGTAAAAACACTGACCTCTGTGTAAATAATCATTGCTCAAACAATTACTACGTATCAGTAAATCATTGATTAGTGAGTGTATTTACTCAGTACTCAATGTAAATATTGTTCCAGTCAGCTTCCATTCCCTCTCTCAGTCTGACCCACCATCCTATCAGGGTCTGTGGCTTTGTTTGATATTCAGTACTATCGGTGGATACTGTGTGCAGTGTTAGATACAGACAGACAGACAGACAGACAGACAGACAGACAGACAGACAGATAGATAGATAGATAGATAGATAGATAGACAGATAGCTGGATAGATAGATAGATACTTTATTCATCCCATTGGAGAAATTACGGAACGTACAGTAGGGTACTGTGGGTATACAGTACAGTATGGTGGGCAGGGTACTGTGGGTATACAGTACAGTATGGTGGGCAGGGTACTGTGGGTATACAGTACAGTAGGGTACTGTGGGTATACAGTACAGTATGGTGGGCAGGGTACTGTGGGTATACAGTACAGTAGGGTACTGTGGGTATACAGTACAGTATGGTGGGCAGGGTACTGTGGGTATACAGTACAGTAGGGTACTGTGGGTATACAGTACAGTAGGGTACTGTGGGTATACAGTACAGTATGGTGGGCAGGAATTTCTAATAGGGTTTCTTGAGCTTTTGCAGCCATTTGTTCCTCAGACAAGATCAAAGCGATCAGCACAACAAACGGCTGTTTGGTGCGTCGTCGCTAATCTATTTATGGTGCGCTCCCTGAATTATTAATACAAGTAGTGCTTTCAGCCTGCACAGATTGGCCCATAGGTAAGATAGCTGTCTATTTGTAGCACACATGTATAGATTCAACTTGATATTGTAAAAAATACTACAGTCCGTAATATAATATCATATAATATAGGGAAGTAATTACATTCTAATCATTGCAAATTATTGCAAATTGGTAATTATGTACATATTTAAAACAAATATATCTAAGAACATAATATAACAGTAAAGATAACAACAATTCAGCCGACATCTACAGTATTGGCAGTGTACTGTTTATATGTACACAACGCATTCCTACTATTCTGTGAACAATGACTGATATCCAGCTAGTTTTCCTCCTAATCGAGCCGGTAACCGGTAAGCAGGAAGACCCCTAATGGAGACAAGAAATGATGGATGAGTCCATCTCCTCCAGCTCAGGAGAACTGGCCCAACTATTCACCGTCACCACTCTCGTTGAATAATGGAATTAAGCTGGAACGTTTGTATCCATTTAGCCAAATAGCCAGAGAGGGGAAAAATTAATGATTCATGAAGTTATTTTCATGATTATCATGCCAGATTTTGGATAAGTGATGAGCTGTACTGGGAGGAGCACAGTATGAGTCACGTGATTCAAGCACAGGTTACACAGATGAAGGAGCCTGATGATTGTAAGGAGGTTGGATATCCCAGCGCAGGTGTACCCTAAAACGAACCCTAATGGAGAGTCTGTACTGACTTCACTTCCCAGCAGTGTCAACAAAGTTGAATACACAGCGTGCTATGAACGCTAAAGACATTTAAAAAATAGTCTAGACAGGGGGACCTGTCAGTGAATAATACCACACTCAGGAATTACTCAAGAAGTACCAATGATATACCAAATAGTACCAATCATTTAATTGTAACCAAGTTACAATGAAGTTACTCTCACATTTGGCCCACCCTTTCCCTCACCCTGCTCCTCTCTCCCCACCCAAAAACACACAACATTACCCAGTGAAGGGATCTCCTCACCCAGTTCAGGATGCCTTATCATGCAAGAGGGCCATCACCAAACAGACCCTCGGAAGAGAGTGCAGAAGAGATTTGCTAATTTTCCCATCAGCCCCCTCGAGACAGGAGCATGAGGCGCGATGAGGTGTCTGCCTGTACCTCACCTCGGTCAAACGCACATGACCTGTGTCAGCCTACGTTGATTTAAAGGTGTCTAATGTTACATAAATGACCAGGGAAACTCTTCGCTGTTGGCAGAGGAGAGTGAAGGCGTGCGGTGTTGTCCTCTAGCAGAATGTGAGAAGCTGGGGTGTGTCACAGCACAGGAGAGCTCTGTTTGGTAAGCACAGAAGTGGGTCGCTAGAGGGAGTGGACAGCACCACAGTTCTGAGGGGATAAAGGGAAAGATAGAAGTAAAAAAATACATATAAAAAAATATATATATATTGAAAGAGAGAGAGAGGGAGACATGGAAAAGACTTTAAGACAAAGGAAAAATAGTTGCATGCTTGTTTGTGCAGTACATGTATGTACATGTGATGGAATGGAGCGACAGAGCAAGACAAGGAGACAGAGAACACAAAGGCGAGAGAGCGAAAACAGAGAGATAACGCTGAGAAGATTCACATTACCCATATTGGACCTCGTACAAATCTATCCAGCTTTCTGCCCTTGCTCTCATCCTTTTCTCTGGGTATCGGCTTCCGTAACTAAACCACACTCCTCGCCCTTCCCCAAATCCCGGATGAGGTCTCCAAGACAAAGTACTGGAATCCTTCACCAGCCCCCACCCCTCCCTCCATCCCCCGCAACTGCACTCAAAGCCCCACAAAGTGGAAAAAGCCAGGGATTCTCAATGATTATTTCTTGTCAAGGTCAGACAGAGAGATAGAGCGTAAGAGAGAGAGAGAGAGAGAGAACGTTCGAGGTGTAGGATGGAAAAACGGAAAACACACAGGAATGGAGAGAGCAAGAAATGGAGGGAGGGAAAGGTCTGGGTGCATCCATCCATCCCATCCTCAGTCTTCCTCGGCCAGTATAAAACCTATCTTTTAAAACTCCAAAGTGGTCATCAGTCACACCTGCTCTCTAGTTGCTATCTGGAGATGAGGAATGACCAATGGGCTCGTCTGTTGTTGTGGAGTGTGCGCCACGTCCCAGTAGTCCTGGCCATTCTGGGGAAACGACACCACATGAATCAACACCCACCCCCCCCCAACCCCCCCCCCCCCAACCCCTTCCCCACGCTCCCCCACCCCCTTCCCCACACCCCCCACTCCCTTTCACACTCCCAGTCCTGATTTAACCTCACAGGGAGGCGAAAAGGGATTTACAATTGCCTTTACAATTGCAGGTGGACAATGGGGAGAATTTTTATCCACTGACAAGTTGAGTGATAGAGGCAGTTGTGCTGTTGCCTGGGGCTTCACAGCGCAGGGGTTACACATTTGACCCTCAGGCAAAAACCCAATCCCAAGAAAAACAACTTGGTCCACAGCAATGCGAGTGTCAAGAAGTGTTAGTCAGTTGTACACAACAACTCCATCTGCATCAAGAACAGACTTAATCGTTTAGTTGAGACAAGCAGTAAATTAAAGATAAATAGAATAATGCTAATGCGTATAATTTTGACAACAGTACGACGTGAAGAGATAGCATTCTACACACAATGACACTACAACATCCAAAAGGACTTCATACGTATTGTACGACAGATGCACATGCTAGGCGTTTGGGTGCGTGCGCTTAGCTCTGCTGTGTGACAGGTGTGGATGAAGGAGGACTCCAAGGAGGAAGAAGAGGTCAGTGACCCGGCCAGGCCCACGCCAGACCCCTTATTCCAGCGTTACGCCTGATTGGCTTGATATGACAGTGCTATTTCTGTCCTCAGAGCTCACTAACTTCTGCCCGGTGACAAATCACCAATCTGACACCCCCTGGCAGCCATTTTACACCTAAACTCTTCCTTGCCTGTTTGCATTCCAGGTCTATAAATAGACAGGCTCCAAATAAGAACACAGGAGATTATGAAAGAAAAAGAGAAAAAGAAAAGTACAAAAGAAAAACTTGGATAGGTGAAGAATCAAACACCTGCAGAAGGCTATAAATAAAGAGAGGGGAATAAATGGGCCAACCAGACACTTTCCTGGGATTGATCACTGCTGTTTGCGGTGGGAAAGTGCAAAGCGCTGTCCCATAGAGCAGTGAGAAAGTATTTCCTTCAAAGGAGAAAGTGAAGAGGAGAGGGCTTGCCAACAGGATTAGTGCCAGGACGGCCGACTCGATGCGAAAAGGGCACACATCTCATCCTACCCTGTGTGCTGGGCAGGTGTATAATGTTACACACTAATATGGGGCAGAGGGGGAGGCAGGAGGAAGAAGGAGGCAAGAATGACCACACAAGACAGGAGTGCACTGCTTCATCCACACTTACCAGACTCCAACAAGGACAGGATATTTTTAAGCACTCGCAAGGTGCTTTTAAAAATATCTTATGAACCCGAAGAGCACCGACTTATACCCTTAATATCACGGGGTAGACCTAGTTAAAACGATAGTTACATCATTCTGTTCCAATGCAAGCCGGCTTGCTTATGTAGGTCAGGGTAAAAAGTGTCAAAGTCACAGAGACACAGAGAGAGGAACACAAGAGGTAGAACCCAGGGTTCCCGTTTCTCCCTGGAGGGTAGAACGTTCTACCTCTCCCGAAACAGGTCACCTGAGGTTCCTTGAGGTGACACAGGCTGCTCTATTTTCACCACCTGCGCTGGAACACTCCTGCTGCCACACAGGACAGAGGAGTGGGAGCTTCCAGGAGGAACACACACACACACACACACAGTAAGCACACAGTCAACACACCAAAACACACAGTACACACCAGAACTCTTTGCATGCATCTAGCTTTCTCTGACACGTAATTTTCCCTCTTTACTCATCACAATGGAGCGCATGAATGAGTAAGGATGGATGGATTAGGAAAACCTGGATGGATGAATGGATGAATGGAAGGATGGGTGAAGAAAATGATTGCACAGAACTTTATCATTACTGGACCAGAGAGCCAACAGATGGGGATGATGCGTTGGGCCAGAGTTGGTTAATTATTCTGCCAGAGTTCATCTTACCCGTCCCACCCATTTAGAGAGAGGCCGCTTGTCTCTGCAACGTCAAAGTGTAAAACCCATCCTACATCACATCACCTATTTCCCCTGTAGGCTTGGCCTCTGTTCAGGGACTTTGTTGATTGTTCTTGCCGAACAGGAAAGTGCCACTAAGAGGTTTGGAGTCCATCCTGTTGTGTTAACACTTCCTAGCACTTAAACAGTAGCCTTCCAGTTTAATGGCTATTGATCACTAGACCCCAGTGTTCACAGTTTCATAAACCACATCCCTGAAGTGAGTAGCTAGCCAGGGGGAAGTTCAGTAGTCCAAGATGGCTAGCTATTCCAAGACTGTAAACCATTCATCTGCATTATTAATATGGGTACTTTGAAAATGATTTGGAAAACAAATAGATTTGGCGAACAAATAGATCTGTATCAAACAAATACGCCACATTTATTTGAATGCAACATGCATTGTTCCACAGCCACAAACCCAACCCAGTGGCGGAGAGAATGTCAGCGTGACAGCCCGACATCAGAGGTGTCAGTCGTGGTGAGGAAGAGCCACATTACTCATCTCTACAGCGTCAACCGAGCGCTCTGACCACAGCGCTCCCTGGGCGATGACACAGCGGAGGATATGGTATGAGCAGCCCAGTGACTCATGGGGGCTAGCTGGACCGGGGTGCACCGTAGTCCGTCACAGGACCAATAAGGGTGACACACACCAGCCGGCGGAGGCACTGTCGCAGGGACCCATGAGGTGTGCTGCTATTATGAGAGCGTCTGGGTTTCGACCGAACAATGAGGTAGGTCACAGGGACGCTGGATTCCGACCCCTGCACGCACGCACGCACACTCACACACTTAAACACACGCACACCCCATAATCACCTCTATTTGGAGGGGTTAAGAAAGAGCCTCATAAAATGTGGCCTTTGCTAGACATTAACGTGTCCCCGGGCCCCAGGTCTCCCATTCCACCCTGACAGGTTTACACATCCCTTCTGACATGACCCCGCAGTGTGCCCAGGCACACACTGAGCACGTATGACCATAGGCATGGATCCTCGGGGCACAGAGGGCGGTGAGGAGAGAACAGCGGGTATAGGGGAGAAAAAAGAGGGAGAGCGCGAGAGGAAGAGAGAGGGGGGGCACGTGTGGAGAGAGAGAGGGGGGTGAGTGAACAAGAGGTAGGGGTGAGGGGAAGAGAGAGAGGGGTCGAGAGAAATGGAGAGACGGGGGTGACGGGAAGAAGAGGAGGGGCGGGGGGGGGGGGTGAGAGGCAGTGGCGGAGTGTTTAGGAAGTGTAGCCAGGGTGTATTCCCAGTCGATGTAACCTTATCCAAGAATGTTTCAGGGCATGGAGCCATTTACCCATGAGAACTTGCGAGAGCCATGATATACTTGTTGAAAAAAATCCTGTCCTCGGGTTTGTCAGTGTTTCCTCTTCTTTTTTTATACTCTTACTTGTAATCAAGCCAGACAATACAAATGCCCCATGGTCCGATTGCTGATCGTAAAAGACGGTTTTCTTGAGCCTACCGAAACATAAACATTGTTGGGTTCCAAAGAAATAGCTCAGAGCCGCTCCAATACTTCATCCTTTCTTCCCCTGTCGTTTCTGCTCCAGCCAAGAATATTCCTCCAATCTGGGTTTGTGAAGGAGACAGAGCACATGCTACCTTTGGAGTGAGAAAATAGTGTGTGTGTGTGTGTGTGTGTGAGAGAGAAGGAGTGAGAAAGGTGAGTGGGTGGATTTGTGTGTTGGGTGTGTACGTGTGTGTGTGTGTGAGAGAGAAAGAGAGAGTGTGCGTGTCACATAGTGAGAGAAAGAGAGAAGGTGAAAAGGAGAATGAGGAGAGGAGACAGAGGAAAGAGAAGAAGAAAGAGGAGAGGGAAAAGGAAAGGAGAAAGCGGAGAGAGACAAACTAGCGGAAGAGGAGAAAAGGAGAAACAGGAGAGAGAGAGAAGGAAGGAGAAAGAGGAGAGGGAGAAAAGCGGAGAGATGGAAACCATGTTCCCTTCACCCCCAAGACATCACTCAGGGCCACGGGGTCTGTGTCATGCATTATGAAAATACGACATTCTCCCCGTCATCAGCCTGTGCAGTGCTTCACTGAATGGCCCCAGCAATCCGCTCGGAGGATGTAGGTTTTTAAATAGCTCCACACAGCCCCTTTCCAGGCCAGGTAATACCCTACTATCAAACCTTCTAGAGGACGCCATGGCCTCAATACATTGCAAAGGAGATCCCTTTTCTCAAAAGGACTACTTTGAGAGTGCTTTTGATCAGTTACCAAAAGCTTTTTCCTCTTCTCAAACTGCTCACAGAGGCGCAGTGGTGGAACATAGTTGTTAGCGTATAATTCTAACATGTCAGTCAGTGTGATTGACAACTTGGACCAGGATGCCAGCCCTTTGGTGTGACACTGAAGATTACATTTACCCTCAGATGTACCAGGTAATATCTATGCAAATGGGGATATTTTAAGTCAGATCACTGAACATATTTCCGTGACTTAGAGCGAAACATCACCTCAGTTTCATCGTTCATGTCCTGTAGCATCGAAACACGACAGTACAGTGTGAGATTTCTTATGTTTCTCTCTTTCTCGATCCACATTTTTCTCACTGTCTCATGGATTTTGTAGGTACATTAAAGCAGGAAATCTATCACACACCAACCAAGATCAAGGGTTTTTGACACAATACAATTTCAAGAAAAAGAGTCTGTAGTGCTGGATCCCAGAATGACCCTTAAGGCTCCACAACCACTTGTACCCTCTAGAATCTTCTAGAATCTCATAAGAAATGTCACTCTGCAGTCTATCCAGTTTGTTCAGACCTGCCGGAATACCTGCTTGGTATTTGTTCTGGGGCTTTTCTCTGCATTCAGACCGTGTTGAGCTCTGTAACACTCTTACTCACTCTGACTCCACTCTCTTAGCTTTTCACTAGTCATTTGGCACAACCCAGTTAGCACCTGTGCGAAGGCCGGGGAGAACTGTCGCAGTCCACAGGGATTAGCCTCTGGGGGGGGGGGGTCCCCATTCCACCACTCAAACACTGTGAGTACGTGGGGGCTTGAGGCCCCGGGGCAGAAGGGAAAGTCCCGAAATATCTCAACCATGGCTGGGAAGATTCCTCTACCTTTCCCCCCAGTCAGGCACACCACCACCACCACCCCCACCACCTGGGCCTGGGGCTGGGACTGCAGGCCAGACCTCCTGAGTGTTTTCATATGTCACTGTACATTACAGGGCCCGCAGGTTCCATCAGGAGCAAGGCCTGGAGAACTGGAGCCTGGGAGACACGGTGTGATCCAGGCATAAACACTGCTGCGGATGGAGAAGATCCTCCAGAGATACTCAACACTGGGATGGACATGTTTTGATGGCGAGGGTTGTGTTTACAAAGAGTTTCAATTCTGATCTCCCACATTGAGTAGACAGAGGGAAACAACAAAGAGAAGGGAGGGGGAGGGGGGGGGGGGTCGAGACTCTAAGAGAGAAAGAGAGAGAGCAGGAGAGAGGTAGACAGGGAGAGAGAGAGACATAGGGAGACATGGAGAGAGGGAAATGAAGAGAGAGACAGATAGGGAGAGGGAAAAAGGGAGAACGAGGGAGAGAGGGAGAAAGAGAGAGGGCCAGAGAGGGAGCCAGGGAGAGAGAGAGGAGGAACTAGATCTATAACCCATGGTTATCGCCTCGGCTCATCGCTGCAGTGTTATTCTCAGACGTCAGGGTGTTGGTTCCATGTGGACGGGCCACAACAGACATATTGCAGGACAGATCAAAGCAGCCACTCTGACAAGTTCAGCCAAGGGAGGCTTCGATGTGACGCGAGCAATTAAGCTGGGAGATGGGAGACGGCCAGGCCTTTTCCTGATGGGTAGTGACCTCGTCTTTTAGCATTTGGTGAAGACGTTTCTTCATTTATTTATTTAATGATCTTTTTTTTTTTTCTTGTCCGCTCTACTCATATCACGCCAAAAGCTCAGGGGTTTGAAGCTTGTTGGTGTGTGTGTGCATACAGTACCTGCATGTGTGCCTGAGCATGTGTATGCATGTGTGGGTCCCTGTGCATGCCTGTGCATGTGTGCGTGTGCATGTGTGTGTGTGCGTACCTGTATGCATGCACGCCTGGATGTGTGTCCGGGCCAGTTTGACTGTGTGTGGCGGCGCACGTGTGCGTGCCTGTGTGTGTGTGTGAGTGCCTGTGCCTGTGTGTGTGAGTGCCCGTGTGTGTGTTTGAGTTTTAAGCTCCCGTGGTGCGAGTTGCAGGAGTGACGTTAGTGGATGATCATGTGATGTTGGGCTTGGTGGGCTAGGCCAAGCGTGGCACAGATGGTGTCAATGCAGGGCTTCTCCCGTGCCATGGGTCTCCTGAGGTACGTCAGTCAGACCCAGCCCATCCACACACACAGACCAGGGCAGAGAACACAGTATACCGTCCTAGGACCGCTCACAAGACTTACTACAGGAGGAACAAGACAGTGTTGAGAACACAGCTGAGCCCCAGTAGTCATACACCTGGTCCTGCTACTGGTCACATTTTTCCCCTCACACCTTACTGACTTTGTGAAAGGCTACCTCTTAAATTGGGGCGTTTCCATGATTGTTACACTATCAAATTACCTTAATTCTGCAGCATGGAGAGAGAGAGAAGGAGAAAGAGAGAGAGAGAGGGAGAGACAGAGAGAAAGAAAGGTAGAGAAACAGAGACAGAGGGAGACAGAGGGAGAGAAACGGAGAGAAGCGGAGAGAAACGAGGAGGCTACCCAGATGTAGCCTCTCCGTGAGCCCTGACGCTCTTAATAGGAATCCCTAATGAGCAGGCAGGCAGCTGAGAGATGAGAGAACCAACGACGGCGAGCGCCTGCCGCCACCGCCACCGTCCAATCGGATCTCGAGACTTGGAGTGCGGAGGACAAGGTGTGTAATAGTCTCAGACACGGATGGGGGGGCGAGGTTAGAAAGGGCTGAGGGGCGGGTGGTAGGGGATGGGGGAGGTTGCAGAGGGTGGGAGGGGTGATTTGAAGGAGTCAGGGCTCCCCATCACTCTTGGCGATGTCTCTTGGTCAGTTTGGATGGCCAGCCCAACAAGCCAGCGGCAGCAGCGTGGCGTGGAGAGCCGCCCTCACCACATCCACAACTCCGGCTCTGGGTCCTAGTGTTCAAGGAGTCACGGTTCAGCGCATGGCTGCGAGTGAATAGCATAATTGGCTGTGTCTGAGGAGGGCGGAGGCTGTATTTACATGCTGGGTTGGTGAGTGTATTTAGACACACCATGGCATTTATATCTGACACAGTAGTCAGGGGAGCTGACACATATAGTATTCGAAAACACGCGCGCACAGGGAGTTTGATGAGCGTCAAAGTAACTACATCATGAGCTGTGATATTGACAGTTGTTCACTAGTAGGCTTCTTGTGGAGCTAACATTTCATCACCCTGCAGTATGAGTTGGAACTCTGAAAAGTTCAGAGTCTAAAGATCCTTGGTGTCCTTTCGTCCAGACAGTCTCTGAGTTACACTTGAGCTTGGCTTATGGCAGCAGGAATTCAGGCTTTCGGACTCTAGTTTTTTGCTACAGCAAGCTCAAAAGTGTAATCCCTCCAAAGTCAAGCTGTTTACCTCAAATCAGGCTTTATTCAGCATCTGGCAGAACGTGATATCAGTGGTCATTTAGATAAGCCCTAAACACATGGGTGACTTTGCTTTCTTTTCCCAACCGCTCTCTCTTTATCTGTCTCTCTCCCTTGTCTCCTCTCTTCTTCTTCTCCTCCTTATTTCTGATTCTCTTTCTCTCGCAATACCACTGTTTCCCCCCCCCCCCCTCTCTCTCTCTCTCTCTCTCTCTCTCTCTCTCTCTCTCTCTCTCTCTCTCTCTCTCACACACACACACACACACACACACACACACACACACACACACACACACACACACACACACACTGGACTACTGGCCCTTTTCAGGGTTTAAACTGTGTTGCTGTGGAAGAGGCGGTGGATATTTCGAGGAGATGCTTTAGAGTCCAACCCTGATGAGAGTTCACCCAGATCCTGGAAAAATGAGCCCAAAAAAGGAAACCACCCTGGGCAGGGTTGGCCTGACAGAGCACCATGGAAAACCAGAGACGAGGGCAAAAGTAAACACAACAATCTCTCAGATGGATTTCACTGATCCATCTTCTTATCAATATAATAGTAAATACTAATATTACAATTATTACTAGTATTAAAGCTACCTTGGCCATGCCAAAACAGCAGGACTAGGAACAGTATGATGACAGAAATGGGTTCTTACAAAAAAAAAATGTTTTTTGGTTCCAGTCCAAATATGCATTTCAGGCTACATTAACAAGCGCAATATTTCTTATCATCTCCTTTTCCTGCATGCATGAGCACCTGCAAAGCCAAGAAGCAGGATTTAAAAAGGCTCCTAGTTGACACAGGTGTCTATTTTAAACACTTTCTTTTCATAATGACTAGGTAAGAGAGCTGGTAACCGAAGAAGCAGACAAATGCCAAGAAGCTTTATGGGCTAGCGGTGGCACGCATACACTAGCTGAAGCCTCGCAAACTCTTGTCAAATATCTCTGCACACCACCAGAACATAAACGACACGCCGTTACGCTAATGTCAGCCATAGCCATGAGAGACGGTCTCTCCCACATGTGATATTTAAATGAAGCTCTAAAATAGCCTGAGTCCTTGGCCCGACAGGAGTCTACAAACCCAAATTCCGTTCCCTTTTCCCAATTTGAGTCCAGGCCCAATAAAAAGCATCAAATGGCTCTGTGTTTTAACGATCGTGGCAGTCAAGAAACTCTCGAGGCATGCTACTAGAACATGCTGTGATAGGGTTGACATATTCTTCGATATAAATAGGGAGGCATCTTATCAAATGACATTTAAGACTGTGCTACTGTATGCTGATCATCTTAAAGATGCAAACTACTATTTGATGGACTGTCTGTTAGAATATTTACACCAAATGGCAGATAACAAAATATTTGTCTTTCTACAGCTCTACCTCAGTTTTCCCATCTCTCCTTGGCTGGAGAACTTGACAAGGGCATCTCTGCTCTCAAGACAGGCTGAAAGTCGTGAAATTGAGTTATTTATTGCTGCATTCAGTCAAATGTCAAAAGGTCACAAAACACCTACAAGAAAGATGAGTCAGATGGCAGTGGATGCAATTTTGTTTTGAAGAAAGAAGAAAATTGGTGGTATGAGTGGCTTTCCTATCTACACACTTTCACAGTACAATAATATAGTATTTATTTTTGCAGAACATGACATGATTGGCTTAGACCTTTACTATGGATCCAGAAAGCCCCCTTCAATCCCCCCCCCCCCCCCCCCCCCCGCAGGAACAATCAGGACCACGGTGAAAGAGCATTTCTCTCAAGCAGACAGATTTCCCTCACTGCTTGTATGTTCCACAACTGCTTTTTTCCTTGCGGTCGGCGTTGCTCGATAGCGCTCAACCAGCACACCGCCCTCGGGGACACAATTCTGAGGATTGGAGCCAAAAGGTCACCTTGCATCTCCTGAGAGAGGTGGCCAAACTCTGAGGTGAGCTGGGACACCCAGCTCAAACGGGATGTTCCTTTGACCTTCACAGAGAGAAACCAACATAAGTCTCCAAATAATCGAAAGCATAACCCCTCTACTGATCGTAAACCTGTCAATCTCCCCCCCCCCCAGCCCATCTCTCGCATGTATCCTCCGATTCGAATAAAAAGGCCAGCTGTGGGCCTTTCAGTGGAGTGTTTAGGATATCAATGGTGTTATTGCATCGAAAGGATTTAGCTTGTGATTTAAAGGCTGTGCTCTCTAATGCTCACAGGGCCCACAACAACTATGTCCTTGAGCTTGCTATTAAACGGTTAAGGTTTTGTATTGGTCCCTGGAGATAATGTATAGAGAGGGGGTAGGGCACTATTGTGTTATGCTTCAACATGTGCTATGGCTACAATGCCTCAGGGGGAGGTGTGAATGGGCATCTTACCCCCGTTTGGTTTGTTTTACTTCTCAAGCTGACAATAAATAGTCTATTTGACTGCAGAGTATCAAAGGCAAAGGATTACTGGTGACCCGCTCCATGGCTGTTCCTCCCTGGGGGGCTGCACTGTGAGTTGAGATAAACAGCCCTATCGTATTCCGAACATGTTTATGTCATTTTTCTTTTCTGTGTGAGGATAAGCTGACAAGCCATATCTTAATACAGTTCTTATTTTTACATTGGAATTACCAGGAATGGAACAGGCCTGCGAGGGTTAACTATCATCCACAACTGGTGGTTATAGCAATGGCATCAGCCTTTATACTTATGGTTTGGTTAGGTTTGGTTAGGTTTGGTTTTTTTCTTCTAATTTGTCCAATACATTATAACAAATCTCAAATCTGATTGGTAGTTTTCAAGAGACATCCAATATTATGCTTCAATAATACAGTTCCAACATTGCAGCCCTGTAAGGTGTCTTTAATGCAGGATTTTAAAGGGTGAAAACAACATATAAATGAGTCTGTTATCAAGGGTTCCTGACGAATGAAGCACCATCTGATTATTCTGACGTGGTTCCTATTGATTTAATACCCAGCAAAACCATAAAAAATACCTGGGGCCAATATAAATTATTTTTTTGTTATTTCCATATCAAATGTCATCTCTGACGAGCCAAGGCTATATGATTTACAAATAATTTTCTAATCAACATAAATTGGTGTGGAATTTTGCATACATGTGTGCTGTAACTGATGGGTCGGCAAGGCAGAGCATCCTCAAGAGATTACAAATTATACATGCTCAAATGCATTTGATTAAATTACCATTTATTTGATTGATGAATGCGTGTTGTTTTGTTTTATTGTATATGTATTCATTGTCCAGGTCTGATACCTAGAATTAGACAACTGAATGTTTATAACAAACAAAAAATAATAATAAAGGGTAACATAAAGTTACAAATAAAATACAATATACAATATTAAAGTGAGCCTGAGGCTGTGCTTTGCGGTGTCCAGGCCGCAACATTCTCCCCAGAGCAGTCCAGATGTAACTTGTTCACACATCCATTCCACAGGAACTAGGAGATCCCCTTCAGAGGAACAAAGCTGAACTACCACAACACCTTTGTGCTTGAAACAGCTTCTCTTCTTTCAAAACTCAACTCAAAATACATCGCTTTATTCAACACATTCTCTTCCCCAACAAACTAGACCTACTGTTCACTATTTGAGTCTTGCTTAACTCTATTGTATTTTACCCTTTATATATGTGTATTTGTATTTGATATTGATATTGATATATATAACTGTTATTATTCTTTTATTTTATATTCCTATGTAAAGCATACTTTGGTGTGAGAATGTGTAAATAAAAGTTATTCTTAATGCGATTAAAAAAATTGTCCTCAGAGGGGCAAAGCCGGTCTCCACAGACTCCACAGTCTCCCCTGGCCTGAGCTCCCTCCCCTGGCCTGAGCTCCCTCCCCTGGCCTGAGCTCCCTCCGCTGGCCTGAGGCTCCGAAGGGTAGCCTAGCAGCAGCAGAAGACCCTTACGGAGGGCAGTGGAGCGCAAAACGCAACCAAGCGGGACATCCCTTTCCTCTCCATTCGCCTCTCACTGGACAAGACGGCTGGATAAAAGTAGGAGAAGTGAGGTGTTCTAAACACTCCTCTGGAGAACCCCTGATAGTGGTGATGAGACAACTTACCTGGCCTAGATTAGAGAACCGTGGAGGAGAGGAGCAGACAGGCGGTTATCAGTCCATGCTGGCCTGTGCTGTACTGTATATTTGTGTCATTTGCATTAGTGAACTTTGAATCTATTATGTTTGGCCTAATAGCAGACCAGGTTTGAATACTTTGTTGTTTAACATGCAGTCGAGAGGATTTTACAAACCAAAAACAGAAGAACTAATTCAATATGAACGTCTGTGGTACAATCTGAATAAACTAGGCTTGACATTCGAATACATCAGCACCTCTGATGTGGGAGTTTGCATTTGACAGGGTGAGTCTCCTTATACTTGAGTCTTCTATGACAGGGTTTTTTTTATCACGAGAGCCATGAGGGTGAGGGGTCAACAGAGCATGGAGAGGGTTCTTAGAAGTGATTGCAGGCAGTCTTCTTAACAAGGTACCACCAGGTCCTGTCAGCCTGTACCAAGGTTGAGGAGAGCTTTAGACAACGATGAAATGGATGTCAGATTGTCTGAGCTGGAGAAAGGAACAAGAAAATATTAAGCCTACTCTTCCTATCTGGATACAAGGTGTGTAAAGACATCGTTTTGGGGCAGGGTGATTCAGACCTATATAGAACGTTTGGTTCTTTAGCACAGAAAGATCTTCCTGTTCTTTTCTTTTTTATACACCTTTGGACATTTTCACACTTTGGATCATTGGATGTGACAGTTCAAGGTAGACAGGAAAGGCTGGTAAGAGAGAGAGGAAGACATACGGCCTCAGCCCATGTGGTACGCACTTTACCCTGTGAGCCACCAGGGTTGCTGCCCTTCCTGTTCTGACAAGGTTTCTGACAGTGTTCAATCGGTGAAGTTTCGGTATACCTCTCTCTCTAGGACCTAGCGTGGCTTGGATCCATCTACGGTGTCTTTTTCCCACCTAGCGTGTGGACAGTTCCTCTCCCAGGCACAAAAATGGCATTCCATGACAGGGGAGGTCTGGGTTGTTACTCAGCAACTGACTACCTCCGTCTCTGCGGCTGACTGACATTTACTTTCTGCCAGAGGACAGAGTCAGCCTGCTGACCCTTTGCGCGATTAGCTCTTTCCAAGACGCAACCTCTAGGGAGGCTTCGGTTACAGATTCAGTCAATACAGAGCTGGTGAAGCTTTCCATTACCATTCATAACCCTCACCAGGATGGGAGCGGGGCATGCAGGACTAATATACGAGGCATAAGACAACGGGATCACCGAGAAAGATGAACTTCACTGGAGACATGTCTTAGTGAGCGGACTAAACGCACCGCGATTAGATTCGGTTGATGATCGTTTAGAGAGTTAGCAAGGCAGAGGATCCAGTCATTGTGGGGCCCACCATTACCCTCATTTGCAGTACAGAGGACAGATAGATGTTTCTCGCCATGATCAATGGTCCATTTCAGGCCTCCTGTGCCTCTGTTGTCAGTCTGTGCAGCAGGCGGCACATCCTTCCTAATTGGGCAGCGTTCGCTCCGACACGGCTGGATTTAATAGTGGCCGCTCTTTTAAGGCCGCTCTTTGAACCAATGAAAACCATCAGCGAGCTGGAGTTGAAAGTACAGGAGTTCAGCCAGGGGAATGACCATGCATGCAATTAGCATTTTGAAAGGATAGAGAGGGGGGAAAGGAAATGGTAAACTGTCCGTAGTTTGGGCAGGATATAGGGAGGAAGGGGGTGAGGGGGGGTGAGGGGGGCGTTCTGACCCCTACACTTCTGATCCTTCATCGTCTGCTGTACTTTGTTTATGCACTTTCTGCACATCGCTTTGGATGAAAGCCTCTTGCTAAATAAACAAAATGTAAAATGTTGAAATAAAGAAGTTGTCCTGAGTCTGTGACAGCTTTATTTGACATTGTGTCCTTCGGATGGCAGCCAGTGGCATGGTCACAGGGATATGAGATGACAACTCCATTTTGGCACAAGGTGGAACATCTACGGAACGCCTCATTGCAGCTCTGACATTTTCAGTTTGCAGTCTGGCCCTCTTTGCATGTGGATCTTAAAAATACATTCTCCTCAGAGTTAAATGAAGGATTGGATTTGGAAATCAAAGGCGGTTAGGCTGTTTCCCCAGCCAGGAAGGAGGAGGAAATAAACACTATCCCCAGTACATACCATGTTCTAAAATGGACAACTTAGAGAAACAATTTTGTCTGGGGAGTCAGGTGGCTGAGCGGTGAGGGAATCGGGCTAGTAATCCGAAGGTTGCCAGTTCGATTCCCGGTCATGCCAACTGACGTTGTGTCCTTGGGCAAGGCACTTCACCCTACTTGCCTCGGGGGAATGTCCCTGTACTTACTGTAAGTCGCTCTGGATAAGAGCGTCTGCTAAATGACTAAATGTAAATGTAAATGTCTGAGGTCTAAAAATTGACGCCACTGCGAAAATTGTGACCTTTGTTTGGAATGTCCTCTGGGTCTTTTATTCCCAATACATCACCAGTGACAAATCCTCAATGAATCTTGAAAGAGAAAGTTTAATGGCCCAGTCTGGAAGTTTAGCCCACTGATGTATTTTTATGGGGATTTTTTTCAAATTCATAATCCACATGTCTGAATGTGTTTCTTGTTTAACTAACCCACATTATATTAGATACCCCACACCAGACCTCAGTAGCAATCCCCCAGATTTTCATTGAGGGTGGAAATGGGTTCATTATTGATACTGCTGATGCACCCCTGGTTCACTTAATTCCAGTGTAAATCAAACTTCCAACTCAAACACTCAAATCTATTCCACCCCAAGTCTTAATCATCACAGATGTCTGAAAACAGATTGCTTGACAAAAAAAAACTTTAATCGACTTTGAATTCTCTTTTATTAATCACCTTTTTAATGTGAGACCCCACGAGCTGGGGGAACAGCCCAGAGAATAGCATCTGTAATGAAACCATTGTCCTTGGTATGAGCTTCATGACAGTGAGTGGCTTGGCATCAATAATGCAGTACTCCACCCAGACAAACGGTATTTCTATTCACGCTAATGTGGCTGGTGTGTGTCGGGTACCCTGCCTGGCATCCAGGACCATGGAAGGGAAGAGGAGAGATGGTGAGATTGCATGCCACCACATCCATTAATGCTGAGATTGGAGATCTACATCTCTTATAAAATCAGTCTTGAGTAATGTTTCTATGTGTGTGTGCGTGTTCGTGTGTGTTTGTGTGTGTGTGTGTGAGAGAGTGCGTGTGTGTATCCATCACACCTGTTGTTTGAGAATGTTTGTTCCAGCTGTTATTAATGTCTAGAACTATCAGATGATATCCTAAGGTTTTGAGGTTCCGAGGCTCAGAAGTTCTGACGTTCTCAGGATCTACGTTTCTGAGATTCAAAATGTTTGTTTCTGAAGTACTTAAGTACAGAGGTTCTGAGGTTTTGGGGTTTTGAAATGTGGACACCCCAAAAGTTGAATTCTAACCTTACCAGTGCTGGCCTACATTGTCTTTCTAACCTCCACAGCCCTGAAACCACCTCTAAAATGTCCTTGAGAATGTTCAAGGTCATGCTCATTTGAGATGTGCTTCAGCTGGTAAGGGTGTGGTGTGGGGGTAATACCAGGAACTTTCGCTTTCCAGGTAAGTGACAATGTGCTGATAATGTCTATTGGTATGTTTTAGACTTACTAGGATACCAGTAATTAAGTACACAGATGACTTCCCACAATCTATCAGTCTTATGTCTTTCAAAGCAATTATGGCTGCAGGTATGTCGTAAGTATGCAACAATTGCCTCCTACATTGGTCATTGGAGCATAGGGGGAGTGAGATATAGATATCAAGAAAGAGAGAGATAAACAGAAAGAGAAGATAAGTTAGAACATGGCAGGCTCTCTCTGAGATGTGGGGCTCTCTCTGAGATGTGGGGCTCTCTCTGAGATGTGGGGCTCTCTCTGAGATGTGGGGCTCTCTCTGAGATGTGGGGCTCTCTCTGAGATGTGGGGTTCCCTCATGCATACAGAATACCCTTCCTTCATTAACAATCCATGAACACTATCTCTCTCTCTCCTCTCTTTCTCTATCTCTCTCTCCCTCTCTCTATCTGCCTCCCTCTCTCTCTCTCCCTCTCTCTCTCTTTCTCCCTCTGTCCCTCTCTCCCTGTCTGTCTTTCTCTTCCTCTCTCTCTCTCTCTCTCTCTCTCTCTCTCTCTCTCTCTCTCTCTCTCTCTCTCTCTCTCTCTCTCTCTCTCTCTCTCTCTCTCTCTCTCTCTCTCTCTCTCTCTCTCTTTCTCTGGAATTCACAAACATGCACGTACAGTCACAGAGGTCATACGCCCCACTAACATGTACAACATCATTGTTTAAACACATTAAACGTGTTAGACTAGAGGAAATCCCACATTACGCTATCAAAAAGGACCCGTTCAGTACAAACTTGTTGATTACCATGAGTGTTTTCCTAAAACCCATCTCAAGCCACGTTGTTTTGATATTCCATGTTACCCGGCAATGAAGAAAGGGAGCGATGATTGACAGGGGATATTAACGTGACTGGCAGTGGCTCCAAACATGCCCAGCGGCGTGCCGTCACCACCCACGCGCGGGCAGCCATTTGCCCTGCTACACACCCTCCGTCAGGTCTGCTTTCTGTTTACGCGTCAGTCGGGGTTTGCTCGGCGGGATGGTAACCACGGCGGCACCCCCCCCCCCCTTGCCCCCCTTCCACTGACACACACACAAACACACCCTCTGTCCTCTGAGGACGTCCCTATAGGCTGTTGTGGTGTTGGCACACACACACCTGTAGGTGTTTGGGTCAGCCTCTGCTTGAAACAGCCAGAACACACAATGCCTTTCATTAATGAGGTGCGTGTGAGTGTTGGTATCAGTTTTACATGCACATAAGACCCTTATTAGTATTTCACATGGCTTTAGAAAAGCCTACCTTGTGGGGGAGACTCGAAATATGCAAAGTGATACAAACAGGAGGTAATGGAGAAAAGGTTGACGTTTATGGTTGACGTAATTTCTGAAATCAATTGGGTTTCATGGACCGGGCAGCTCTCAATGAAAACAAGGCCGGCATGAGGCGAATGATGTTGCCATGACAACAGGCTGAGCGCTCAGCCTGGCCCCGGTAGCATCTTCAGGCGCACGGCGGAGGTACCCAGACGCAGTGGGGTTAACCTCTTAACTGGCGGAAGCAAGCTGCAAGTCTCAGATGAGATCATGGGAAAATATTTGTTTCTTTTTTTTATGGATGGGGGGGGGGGGGGGGGAAGGCACGAGTGCTTTGGTTTCGGCGAGGGTGTCGGTTAGGACCTCAGCCTGGAGGGGGAGCAAACATGGAATGGGGGGACGGGGGTTGTCGGGGGGGGGGGGGCGTATTACCATCCAAGTCCGACCATGGCCAACTACAGAAGATACAAGAGAGACAAACACAAACAGATTAACACAGGGCACAGAACGAACACAAACAATACACACACACAATAAACAGAAAAAAACACACACAGTGAGCAGGTTCAGGGCAATCAGAAACATGACTGGAGAGAGAGAGAACATGGCAACATCAATAGCAACAGCATGGGGGGGGGGGGGCATCGAGGAGCACGATGACACCCTGCCTGGCTTTACTTCCTGGAGTAGAGGCATGCACACTCATGGACAGGCTGCTGGGATGCTGAAGCCTGTGGTGGGATCATATCAGGGAACTCTCTGTATTGGTTCTCCTTCTGTAAGAACGATCCACTCCTTCATCAAACTTCCATCGTACCTGGTGTTTAGTCCTGGGGGGTTGGTGTGTTTGCGTGTGTGTGTGTGTGTGTGTGTGTGTGTGTGTGTGTGTGGGTGGGGGTTACACAGACGTGGAAGGTGCATCCAGGTTCATCTCTCGTCTTTGTCGTCATCATTAAATCCCCAACCGTCATTCTCATCTTCACTGTCACCATTAAAATCATAAGCATCATCTTCATCAACACAATGATCATTGTCGAAATCACCCCCCTCACCATCACATTCATCGTCATGATCATGCACAATCCTGACCAGCTCCTCCAACACAACCCTGCATGGCCAAGGGGACTATACTACTGTATATCCATGGATTTGACGCATAGCTACCATAAACACCTACTAATATGTGAATATCTTCAGTGTGAGCAGGGTTTCCTGGACAGTGTTCTAACCACACGTGTTGACACCAATCCAACAGGGACAGTGTTCCAGGGAACAGTATTGGGATGTGACTGTAGCTAGTCTCATGTCACACATCCGCTATATGCAAATACTACATTGCACGTTGCGATAAGTCCCTGCTCTTCTACATTAACACCTTGTCGTGTCAACAGGGGATCAGAGCATAGAGGGTCCACTTTCACACGCACACACAAACACACACACACTCCAACACACACACACACACACACGTAAACAAACACATACACACTGGGAGGTGAGAGATCTCAGCCTTAATGCTTGGGGGTGAGTAAAGACGAGCAGCCTAGGCAGTAGAGCTGAGAGGCTTAGGGATCAAAGTCAAGCAGCCCCACCCCCCTCCCTCCTCGACGCTGTGCAGGTGAACAGTGGGTTTGCTGTGCCCGCTGTTGAACCACCACCATCATCAGAGGAACAGGAGGAGGAGGGGAAGAAAGACGGTGGGAGGCCCATGATACAACCTCTTTGAACACAATTACAGAAGTGGTTATCACCTCGCACATGAAAAGGGGTCGTTTTAATTCCTTCTCTGCGGGTCTCCTTGCATGCCGAGCACAGGGTGGAAAGTCCGTCCGTGTGTTTGTGCGTCTCGCATCCTCTCTTTACACTCACATAGCACATGCACAAAATCATATTGTACACATTTCTCGAAACAACCCACTCTCGCACACAAACACATAGACGCGCGCGCACACACAGAGAAAGGAAATATGCCGGAAAAGTTGCCTGCATATTGACTTGAGTACAAGTAAGGCAAGCTGGACCAAGGTCAAAGCACAGCCTGGACCCCCCCTTCCCCCCCTTCCTCCTCTGCCTCCATTTGTTAAAAATGGAGATGGCAGACAGGGGCTGGGATTAGACGTCTGGAGAAACAATTAACTATCGATTAGATCAACAGTCCAGAGCTGACTTTTTTCGCAGTTTCATCTGGAGCATACCTCACTGAGAGAAGGATAAAGCCAATTATCCACGACTTCAAACTGGCACTGGGTGTAGGAAAACAGACAGGTAGAGAGAGAGAGAGAGAGAGAGAGAGAGAGAGAGAGAGAGAGAGAGAGAGAGAGAGAGAGAGAGAGAGAGAGAGAGAGAGAGAACATGTATATAAATACCATATGCATCTATGTAGGTCTTAGTGGCAGACAGAACTATCACAATCTCCGTCTGCAGATTTTCTTCTGTTTTTGGAAGACTTGTCAGTGTATAAAACAACTCTGACATCACACATACACATGTACACACACACACACACACACATCAGACAATGCTATTCCTGGAACTGCTACATTGGGAGATGATATGCTCGTGAACACCACTCTTCAGAGGGAGGAGATTGGGACAGTAAGATGTCTTAGAATATGTAGTGTTTGTAAGCAGCCAGTGTCACGTGACGTCTCCCCTCAGCTTGTCACACATCCATTCATGGCAATAATCTGGCAGGCCTGAAGATGATCTCTCCTGTCTTTTATAGGTACAGAAATAATTCTAGAAGGGACAACTAATTTAACAAAAAATGTTTTACAATAATTGTCATTGTTTGTGACAGGTGTTAATAACTGTCAAGAATTCATTGAAGCATGCTTAGGTGAAGGAACATTCACCAAGTAAAGCTATGCGTTGGGAAAACAACTTCAAATGCCAGACAGCTTCAAATTTGTCATATTAAGTGTAGGCCTATTTTTCACTTATTTATAATGGGTGAAGATTTCCTCATGAATTCAAGGTCATTTTATCAGTTCATCCCAGCAACAGTGTGACATTTGCGTGCGTAATTGGGTAAATGCTTAGGCTACAATATCTTCCATCTCATCTATCCCTTGTGTTAACTTCGGGTTATTCTGACCCATTAGTCATTGTGACCCACCGTCGTATTGTGACAACTTTACCGCCTACAAAAACAAAGTGAAGAATTTTCTTTTAACCGTTGGGCTGTCTCAGACCGTCCACATTGCGAAGGTTAAAAGAAAATTATTTTTATTTGTTTTTGTATTGGGTAAAATTGGGTAAACACAACGATGGTTCGTTATGAACCTTTGGGTTATGTGACCCAAAGGCAGCACAAGGGCTATACATAAGCAGCCTGGCTATTATGTGCGTAATGAGACCAGAAGCATACGATTCAAGAACATATGAAGGGCAATATTGTAGTTGCAGTCGGACTGACATAGGCTACAGTAGTGTTTTGTTAAGGGATTCCTCCAGGTTCCCCTCTGTGTAGTGTATAGGCTATAATCGCAAATGTCATATTTGATCATTTGTAACAGACAAAAAAGGTATTTATTAATCTGATAATAGTGTAAGCTATCTAATACCCATTTTCCTAATTTATCGCGTATTTCGGAATGGAGCACGTCATTGTTAACTAGAAAATATTAGGGACAATTGTTGATTTGAAAAGGTTTGGTTGTTTTTAAGTTTGAAACGTAATTTTAGCGTTGCCTTTTGATCGTGCATACAATAAATACATTAAAAACAAATGTATGATTGTATTGGTCGAGCATGAGTCAGTGGATTATGTCATTGTGCTTTATTTGGAAACAAAAGATAGGGGAACTTTGGTGTTTAGACCATTGTAATGACTTTTCCACATACGCGGCCGCGCGCCCTTACCCTTGCCGCTCTGGAAGAATAGGGATCCTCGAATAGATTCCAAATCACCGGTTGCCACTTTTTCCAGCGGCTGATATTACCGTCCGCGACCACGTCCTCAATTCCGAGTCTTTTCCCTATCTCTTCATCGTCATCTCCAGTATCAACATTTAACTCAAACACGTCGAGCGCCTCCTCTGCGTCCCTGTGCTGCCGATATGACATCCAGCAGCAAGGCTCCACGTCCGTCTCATCGATGCCCCAGAAGGACAACTCTTCCTCGAACAACGGACCACAGACATCTGCTGGGCAGTGAAGTTTCCCGGTTCGATAATAGTTGAGCACATAGGCGAAAACCCCAGGGTGGCGGTCGAAAAAGTATTCGTTGGTCCTTGCGTTGTACTCAATGAAGCCGGGGACTTGTTGCAGCTGATCCAAAACGGACTCGATGTCAGAATCGGAGGCGAGAAGGGCCAGCCGTGTCCCCGGTAGGGTCTTTAGGGTTGTCTTGTACGTTTCGTGCCTGGTTCCCCCAACGTTGAGGATTATCCTCTCGTTGTCGTCAAACTTGCCCATCGCTCTGTATAAGACATGACTTGATAAAGAAAGTATCGAGTGTAGACCAGAGTAACAACGAGCACAGTGCACACCCAGTTCGTTAAGAAATCTCCAGAAACTCCGTTAGATTTAACCCGAGCGCATCCACATTCAGCCACCAGGTGCTTCCATGACGCTTAGTGTTATACGAGCGTAAAAGGAGAGCATTAATCTTTCCGCCTGTCAGTTCCCCACTAGTTGTTCCTTATGTGAATGCTCTCAACCAGTATGGCACCAAATACACGCTGCTCGTGTGTGTGCCTCGGGGGATCCTGTTCTCTCCTCCCCTCGCGCCCCTCCGACAGGTGAAGTCACACGGAACAGCTCATTCGCTCATTGATCATGTCAGCTTCAGACTTGTGCCCTCTTTGGGAAAGTCATCACACCACCGTGGTGTATGAGGGGCGCGCGGACCTGGGTTTGGTTTGATCTCTTCTTGGAATGAGCGTCTTCCTCGTGAAACGACGTCTACTCAAGGGACACACCCTCCCTCGCTCTCCGTGTCTTAATTCAGGCTGGGTTTCTAGTGCTAACCCGTTGCATTCTTCTAACACGTGCTTTGTTTGCTCTGGATAAGAGTGTCTGCTAAATGACTAAATGTTTGTATTCGTGGATAATCACAGAAAGCCAAGCACAACTTTGTTTTAAAGCTAGTGCAATTGGCGTTGAATGTGCGCGTCCTCAACAGGTCAACGCGGCTAAGCGCATGTGTTGGCATCCTCTCCTACTGGACTCAATAGATTAAACTCAAAGGTGCACGCAAAAAATATCGATGAAAATATGTATCTAATCCCTTTGTTCAACTTCACACAGCCCGTCGGTGGAGGATGTGAAGAATCCAACCTCTCGTGTCAGCCAGGAGCTGTCCTTTCAGCACCCGCAGTTGCTTCCCTAAAACATTGCAAGCACAGTCTTGGTTCATTTAGATAGTCTCTTCTGGAATGTGTGACTTTGGTTCTCAAATTAGGAACGTCGTATAAAAGACAATTGTATCTTATCGTTAATCAAAATGCCGGTGTTGTGCCCCCAGATGCACCCCCACATGGAAAAGCAACCCCTCGCACAAACCACTCGAGTTAAAAAGTGAAATATTTCGTTAGATATATTCTATTCTAGATGTATTTATAGTTGTTCAACTACATGCTCTTATGGTTCTTCCCTTTGGGACTTACTTAGTTTTCACAATGTATGCTTCATGTTTTGGCTACCTGCAATGTTTGGGGCTATTTCGTTGTTATGATCAGTGACCTATGCACTTTTGTAAAACTCTTTTGGAAGTCGCTTTGGATAAAAGCGTCTGCTAAATGCATAAATGTAAATGTATTCTTCTCGTTTAGATCTCAATAAAAACGAGAGGAGATAGCTGTCTCACATTGTAATTTTTGTTAAGATAATAAAATAGAAGAACGTCGGTTATTGTGTAAATAATTGACGTAAGTAAATAAAATAAATGAAAAATGAATCCCCTGCTAACTCTGACTTTCAGTTAGGCTCAATCATTGCATGTGGACTGTTGCTGGTTGTTCCCTTAATAAACAAAGTGTCATGTTCTGACTGAACCATCATTATTTATTTCTCATCTGTAGTTTGCAAAAGTGGAGATGTAGGCTACTTTGCAATTTGAGCCACAAAAGTCCTAGAGATCCACAAAAACTCCACTATAAGTCGCGGTGTGCAGCCAATACCGTCGCCCGACAAAGTATCTTGGTAGAACATTTTTTCAAAACCTTCAAACTGCCCAAAATAACGGTCAGTCTAATGCATTTTCTTTCTACTGCTAGAATAATACTGTAGACTAAGCACAGCCTACTTAATATCCATGGGGCCCATTCATCACCGTGGAAAGGAAGTCTGGAGAAGCCCATCGCGTGGTTGAATGAATAAGGTATTTCCCCATAAACAGGCCGTGTTGTGCTGGCTGGAGAACAAAACATCAGAGCCAGCCTATTTCCCCCTCTTCCTTCCCAGTAGTGTCTTCACTAAAAATAGTTCTGCCAGATAGCTGATCTTAATCAGGAACTGAAGTGGAAAACCAAGCTCCAGGAGAGGCAAGGTTCTTGGACCATAGAGCCAGTCCATAGCCTGTTTCCTTAGGACATGTCCTTGTTAGAAACATGGGGGTGACCTGTTTCAGAATATGCTTCCTTCTTTGGATCAGGTCAAAAGGACTGTTATCTTTTAAATGTAGAATCTCCCTCGAATGTCATATTCTGCATACAACATATCTTAATTATATAATAATCTATTAAATTATTATTAAAGAGCAATACATCTTGACACAATGGGCATTTTTCATGAGACTATTAATTGCAAAGGAAGTTAATACTTTCAAAAATAAATTTAGGACAAAAGAGCAAAACAACAGATTGACTTTGATAAAGATAATTGATTCTCTTGTGGAATAACAAACTAAGAATAGGCCCTTTATTCATTTAAATTTAGTTTCATTTGACCTTTTCGGATAACAACCAATACTTTCAGAAAGTGACCTTGTGTCTAAGCAAACACTCTCTCTTTCCATCTGTCACTCTCCTCTTTCTCCCTCCATTTAGAGGGAACTTTTTGTTCTGTCCTCTTTAGTCTCGTCTAATTTTATCACAGATCCAGAGCTCTCTTTCATTTCTCTCCTTCCCCAGCTACTGACTCTTACGTTCTTTAATGACCGAGCAACAATAGGCAGCAACTTCTGAGCAGAGTTAAAACACTGACTACATCTTTCTGTTGCATCAGTAGTTTGAACACATATATATCTTGGAAGTCGCTTTGGATAAAAGCGTCTGCTAAATGCATAAATGTAATGTAATGTAATATATATATTACGTTTTGGGACATGTTTGTCAATCATAATTTTGCTCTACTCCTAGGGGTACGTTTATTCAGGCATTTAGATTGGCTGCACCTTACGTTATATGGGTGAAGATCGGTTGGACCCTAAGTTAAATGGATGTAGATTGGCTATGCCCTAAATTAAATAGGTGTAGATATATGTAAAAGCAAAAGTATAACAATTAGAAGTTTCTGACAAACTGAATGTCAATTAAACTATAAGGCAACTGTTTCTACCTTAAATCTTCTTAGTACCTCTAGGATAGTACTCCACATATAATGTTGAACATGTTGCTGCTGTGGAATATGTCAGTTTGACTGCCACGTATACCACTTGTAGAACTTTGCCATCACTTAACTTAATGACAAACTAACATACTAGCGTCGCTTGCAAATAGTTTCAGGGCTGAAAAGATGCAGACAATATAGTTAACATTTTCCTGACAAGCAGTTAAGGAAACCAGTTAAGGAAGCTTGTGTGTTCTTTGTAGACTCTGTAAAAGATAAAGAGTTTGACAACTTTCTTACACATAACAACACACTCAACACCTCCCCTAGTTCAAAAATACTAGTCGTTTTAACCAGTCCCCTTTTCATCGCATGGATCAGTGGCGGTTCTACATTGAATTACACCCAGGGCGAGACGCCCTTCGCGCCCCGCCCCCCGCCCCCCCCCCCCCCCCCCCCCCCCTGAAATCAAAAGGCTGTTGTGGTAAGACCGATTATGTTCTATACAGCTAAAACAGCCTGGGGTCAAATTGACACCAAACATAATAGGAGGGTTACATAAACATGCCCTTACAAGCTAAATGTCTGTTATTACATGCTATATTAATATAACTTTTAGGGAGGAACACTTTTAGTTATGACGTTAAACTATACTTTGTCACGAAATATAGTTGTAGCAAATAGCAAATGTTCGTCTTTGAAACTACCTACAGATTTGAAAATTCCATTGGCTAATTACAGGGCCTAACCTAAATAATGAAAATAAATAATAACTGAACTTGTAACAGTTTTGTTGCAAAGCACACTATTATGGTGAAATGTTATCTCGTGTTTGTTGAGTTAAAACCGAAATATTGTTGTTGCATAGCAAGCATCATAGCAAAAAGGCTAACAAACGTAAGAATTAGCCTATACCCATTTTTTTTAATTCGCCATTTCACACAATTAAAAAAAACAAAAATGTGCAGGAACTTTAGGCCTATATTTATAATATTATGAATTGTCCGTTCCATTTGGGAGACCCAGTCAGATGAGCTGTCTGTCCCTCTCCCCTTTTTTCACACAGCTTCTGTGCACGGCACCTTCTCAGCAAGCAGGGGTGCCTGCAGCTGCCTGAAGGGGGCGCCAATTTGCCAATTCCCCACACAGTGAAATGATAGAAAAGAGAAAACCGCTTCGCGGCGCAGAGATTTTTATTTATTTATTTTATGCTCGTGCGCCCCCCATGTGACATGAAAAAATGCCGCCCCGGGCGGCTGCCCGGTCCGCCCGTGCCTAAAACCGCCCCTGGCATGGATATAAGAAACAGCATGTGGTATCTAAGCAACAAGTCGTTGCCAGGTGACAGAAACAGCGGTACTAAGACCAGAGAGCGTGTATGTGACAATAGCCTATGAGATGAGACAGTGCGTGGTTCACACCCTGTGCATTTCAACATACTCTTTGCCAACATATGTCAACAATTATCTAAGATTTAAAAGAGACATTTTTGTATACAACCAGTTGATATCGGTAAACAAAGTATAAAAGTGCACTGAATCCACTAGTTGGCCTTTGTACATCCAAAAAAGCAGATTGTAAACTGAGTGGTCACATTTCTTTAACCTATTTAACATACATTGGCCTCTGTAATTGGTGATGCCAACACTTGTGGAAGCAGAAACAGCTTATCAGAGGAGTAACAGAGAAATGAAAACAGCCATTAGTGTTGGGAATATCAAACGTGTTGGCTGACGGGCTGCAAGGCTTTCATGTGGAAGCCATGTACTGAGATAATGATCATTTCTGAGAAAATGGATGCAGTTGACAAATCCACACAGTTACAAAAGAACCCTTTATTCCAGCCTGAAGCAAACAGGCAGGCAACGGCGACAGTAGACTTCTTTTTGTGGCGGATGTTAGTTTACAAAGACACCTTTGCCTTAGTTTTGCTTTAGTAAAATACTCATTTTAGATAAACATGGAATGTTTTTTTTCCCCCATAAAAAATGTGCTTTCATTTCACTGTTTATTAAAAAACACGACAGACGCCTCTGTGAAAGAATAAACATTAGGAATCAAGAAGATTCACTATCTAATAGGCCATTTTCTTGTAATATTTATCCTCCAGCAAAGGCTATCCAGCCTAAAGGTCACAAGGTGAATATAAAAATAATTCCTTACAGATATGTACATTTCCCCACCCTAGTATATTACTATATATTTGCAATCGCTAATGATGCAATAGGTGGAAATATTATAATTGTTCTGGAAAAGAAAAAAACGTTTTATCTACCAATGAAAGTGGTCAAACCTGGACATGGAAAATGGAATGCTCTCTGCTGCCATCTTCTGGTCTTGTTGTGAACAAGCCACACTCAGACCAGATGAATGATCAGAAGCATAAAGCTAGTGATATTTTCAAGTCAGATACGCCAAGTTGATAATTTCCCATATTCTTTCATGTTGTTTTATGTTTTGTTCATTGACAGATTCGTTTTTTCCCCGAAAATGGTGTTGGGCTCTTTTTCCGTCAGTTCAACAAGTAGCACATGCGCAGAGCGATGTAGCCATATGACACAAACAGCATGGCGACGTCCTTACAGCGCTTCGCCTCGGCTGGAAGGTACCTTGTAAATAGGAATGTATTCAAGATTGGTGCCTTCACCAAGGTAAGACTCCGTTGTCGGACGGTTATTTTCGATCAATCGTAAACCTCGACTTAAATACATGTTCGCGAAGGGTAGAATATGATCAAAGAGATCCTGCATGGCCGACCTGCCTTCTGAAGGATGTTGTTAAATATCTATAGCTGCAAACGCATGGCAGGCAGTATGGCCTTTTCAGTGTTTATAATAAGGGATACAGTTGTAGTCGGCTGTACGGCAATTCAATGTTTAGATAGGTAGTTTTAAGGGATTGCACAACATTCCACGTCAAGGAATACTTAGTCATCATGAGTTGTACATTTGCAACCAGCTTATGTAATGATAACATGAGCATGCCTCGCTTTCTTGTTTTCCATTGCAGCCCATAACTGAACCGCACAGACTCCTGTCAACACAGGCTGCACAGCAAGTGGTGCTAAATGTTCCAGAAACCAAGGTTACCACGTTAGAAAATGGTCTTCGTGTTGCATCTGAGGACTCTGGTCTATCTACCTGCACTGTACGTAGCTATATCCATATCCTTCAAAGTTGAGTCACTTTTGTTTAGTCCATTCATTTACACCACATTTTATATCATTTCTTTTAGCAGACGCTTCTATCCAATGCGATGTACAAATAGCCTAGTGCATATAGAAAGTGCAGTAGAAGTTTAAGAATCATTCACCTGGTGGTGACTGAATCCTCAATTTGTGAATCCCTCTTTCATTTTGGAATAAAAGGCGTTTGATTAGGAGGGATCGGTTAGGGTTCTGATGAAGAATAAACTGTGATCTCCATGTCAGGTTGGTCTTTGGATAGACGCTGGAAGCCGCTATGAGAATGAAAGGAACAATGGCACAGCACACTTCTTGGAACACATGGCTTTTAAGGTGAGATGACAGATTCAAATTATGTTCAAATGTACATTTATAGTGTTCATATAATCCTATTAGACATAATTTGTTAAATGATCTGTGTGTCTGTTGTTTGAAAGGGTACAAGAAAGCGCTCTCAGCTTGACTTGGAGCTGGAGATTGAGAACATGGGAGCACATCTGAATGCCTACACCTCCAGAGAGCAGACTGTGTATTATGCCAAAGCCTTCTCTAAGGACCTGCCCAGAGGTATGGCAACACCACATCACTGTCATGTTTTATTATTAATTCCTATTCATTGAGAAGCCTTGGCTCAAATCATATCAAACTTGTGTAGCCCTTTTACAAACACAGAAAGGGCTTCACAGAAGCCACACGTGCTGCATACTTATCATCATCATGTGAGTGGTGTTACAGTATTTAACGTTCCCCTCTGCTTTCCTGTCTACAGCTGTGGAGATCCTGGCTGACATCATCCAGAACAGCATGCTGGGTGAGTCGGAGATAGAGCGCGAGCGAGGGGTCATCCTCAGGGAGATGCAGGAAGTGGAGACCAATCTACAGGAAGTGGTTTTCGACTACCTCCATGCCACAGCATATCAAACCACAGCTCTGGGTAGGACAATCCTGGGGCCCACTGAAAACATCAAGTAAGTTGGCCGCTCTGAACTGTAGTCGATATTATCTCTTGTAGCGTGTGTGTGTGTGAAGGGTTCCCTTGGAAATGTAGTGAATACACCCACTGTAGAGTGTAACCCACTTGTACCCACTATATAAGAGTGTAACTTTAATGTTTCCTGTATGTATGTTTCATTATAGAACTATTAACAGAGGAGATCTGGTGGAATACATCACAACCCACTACAAAGGCCCCAGAATAGTCTTAGCTGCTGCTGGAGGTAAGATACTCTCCTCATGATATAGGTCAGAGATAAACAGGCATTTGGTTTATTGGGTATAACTCCGTGGTGGAGTGGTTGGCTGCAGATCAAGAGGTTGCAGGTTCAAATCCCACACTCGGCATGGCTTTGGATGAAAGTGTCTGCTGAATGACCATTATTTATGGGGTAGATCATTTTTTGAGTCTTATTTTTTTTGTCAGGGGTCTCTCATAATGAGCTGATTGACTTGGCAAAGTACCACTTTGGGAAGCTTCCTGCCAGATACAAGGGAGAAGCCCCCACACTTCCTGCATGCAACTTCACAGGAAGTGAGGTAAAAGAAAAACAACAACAACAACACCAACAACATGCAGTCCACCACATACATTCATAATAAGCATCTTTGATGTTTTCTTTCTTCTAGATCCGTGTTCGGGACGACAAGATGCCCCTGGCACACATTGCCATAGCGATCGAGGCTGTTGGCTGGTCTCACCCTGACACCATTCCTCTCATGGTTGCCAACACACTGATCGGAAACTGGGACCGCTCTTTTGGGGGTGGTGTGGTGAGTGGATAAACAGCCTAATACTTCCTATGTGCTGTTCCCTTAAATAAAAAATAATACTGTAATAAAACCTCCAAGGTTATATCAAAACACCACTTTACCACACACACAGTGACGGTCAGCTTTCTGGCTGATCCCACTTACCAACCCTGCTGCCATTTCCTTGTCTTGCCAGAATCTCTCCAGTAAGATGGCACAGATGGCATGCCAGGGCAACCTGTGCCATAGCTTCCAGTCCTTCAACACGTGCTACACAGACACAGGCCTGTGGGGCCTCTACATGGTGTGTGAGCCTGGCACTATAAACGAGATGGTGCACCTCACCCAGCTGGAATGGTGAGGGACTAGGAAATCGAAACACGGAAGCCCAACATGACCGATATCAGACCCATTTCAGTATTACTGTACTTGTAAGGTTCATATTTATCATTTCATCGGGAGTGGGGACAGACATTGCTGGTGTCGATTTTACTGACCAAAACCTTGTCCTCAGGATGGCCTTGTGTACTAGTGTTACTGAAAACGAAGTAGCAAGGGCAAAGAACCTCCTGAAAACAAACATGCTGTTGCATCTTGATGGTAGGTCCTCCCATTTGGTTGACTGCATTTCCAATACACCTTTCAATCAGTATAGGAAAATAATATCCATGTGGTGAAGCAGTGAGCGTTGCACACTGGTGTTTCTCGCATCGTGTTCACCATGACTAGTAGCGGAGATGTGGTTACTTTTGACCACTGAAATACTGTAGAACTATGCCCTTCAGGACCTTGATCTTCTGCTGAACTATTTCTACATTGCTTTAGATGCAAGCATTTGCTAAATGAAATGAAACATGTGAAATCGGTGTCCTTCCGGTAGGTTCCACGCCGATTTGTGAGGACATAGGGAGACAGATGCTGTGCTACAGCCGGAGGATCCCACTACATGAACTGGAGGCCAGAATCGATGTGAGGAAACAAAGGCTCTCTTTGTATAATGCAGCCAAACTAGGCTAGGTGCAAACCAGAACATACCAAAGACAGCTGTTGAATGTTTTGGGAAATTATTGCAGTGTCTTTATTTGAAATATTATTTTCCTTGTGTCCACCTCAACAGGCCATAGATGCAAAGACCATCAAGGACGTGTGTACAAAATATATCTATGACAAACCACCGGCCATTGCAGCAGTTGGTATGTACTCATGTCTCTTTCGTGATAGCCAGAGATCTCTGCATTAATCCACTTGACTGGCTCAATAGTTCTCATCATATGCCCATTACACATGTCCATTTTAACAGTTGAAGAAATATCAGTACATTCAGTATTGTTCAAGACCATAATTGTCTGCTACTCAAGTCAATTTTCAATTTTAATTCAATTTGTGTGTGTATTTAAAACATCTGTTTCAGGGCCGATTGAACACCTCCCAGACTACAACCGCATCCGCAGTGAGATGTACTGGATGAAAACCTGACCTCTGAAGAGAATTACAAAAGCTAGTAGCAAGCAGCCGACTGTACAGTACATTAACTGAAACTGAACTTTACAAAGTATTTAAGTCTTCTGTAGTTTTTTTTTTTTTCCTTCTTGAATTTTATTATAAAATAAAGACCAACACAATAACTTTAAAAGAACATGGGTGCTAGTTGTTTGTTGCTGTCGTTTTGCTTCAGGTCTGTCATTTTTTGCTTTTTCCACCCACTTGTTCTTGAGCAGCCTTTTTAGCCTTGACCATTTCCACCAGTTCCTGGGACAAGGGAAAAAAGGAGAGTTCAGGATATATAAATAATGAATCAGTGTTGCACTACACATACAAACCGACGGACGGGGGCCAGCTTACCTTGTATCTCTTCATACAGTCCTTCTTGTTGCGTCCAGGGACAGCGGCAGCGATCTTCTCCCACCTCTCAGCGGTGCTGACGGGGAAGGTCTTCAGGGCCTGCTCCAGCAGCTTCTGCTCCTCACCGGTCCAGGACGCGGCACTACCTGAGAGAGCGCACACAGATCCACTCAGATGTTTGTGACCTCCCCCCCACCAGCAGACCGAAGAGTTAACATGAATGTTTGAGTTAAACCAATGACTTACCGTCAAATCTTTCAGATGGCACTGCGTTGTCAACTGTCAGAGGAACTGCTGCATGCTCCTTCTTGAACTTCTCAAAGGCTTTCTTGTTAATCTCATCTTTCTGGACGGGGTCTGAAGCAGAAGACAAGACAGTCACATTATTACAAGACAGCTGATTATTGTATAATTCTAGTAATAACAGTAATTGGGGAACTGGTCAAAGTCATCTGATCAGAAATTAGGGGTATAGTTACCCAGCTTCTGTAAATTCTTGGCTTTGTTGATGACATCTTTGGCTGTCCTTTTGTTGCCGCTGGTGGAGTGCAGGTTCATGTAATTGGCGATGACTTCCCATCTGAAGGACAAGATGAGATTAGTATCCCAAAAACTATTTGGGCCTGGATACCAAGAGAGGGAGTGGGCCTGGCCTGGGGTTCTAGAAACTCAGGCCATGGGGCCCAGGTTTGAGCAGCGTACCTGGCGTTGGTTCCTGCTGGGAACAGGTTGACCGCTTTGATAAGCAGCTGCAGCTCCTCCTCGTTCCAGCCCTTGCCCCCGCCTCCTCCTCCCCCGCTGGCCTGCTCGGCCGTGCGTGCAGCCTGGCGGGCCTGGACCTCCGCCTCCTTCTCCTTCTGCAGCTGGGCGTTCACCCCCTGGACCTGGAGAGGAGCCGCACACACACACACAGGTGGCAGGACCCACACGTTAGCGGTCCAGCTGGCATTCACGGGCCACAGTCAAGCCCCGTCTTGAATTTTAGGGTGGGTTGTCACATCTTTGGGATTGGTGTGCGTTTTGCAAACAGTACCTCCTTCTCTACAGCTGCCTTGCCCTCCTCCTTCGAACCTGCGGCCAAGGTCTCGTTGAGGGACTGCAAACTGCGATACACAGGAAGATATATAAACATATAAAACAGTGAACCAACTGGATTTCCCCACAAACGGTATCCTTTTACACCATCTTTCGTTTCACCTCATTAGCTCCAGGCCGTCACACAGCTTCTCCACATCCCCCATCATTTTCACACTGTCGGACTCGTTTTCGGCAAAGTAATTCCAGTTCTATGGAGTAAAATGAACTCATAAGACAAAGACAAGCAACAATCAGTTCAAACTTCTGTGTAATACAGGGCTGTCAGCACCTTGCAGGTAGTCCTGAGTTTCTGCCTCTCTTTTTTTATGGCCTTCTTCTGGATGTCCTTCTCCTTCTTGACCTGCAAGGCGGCCTGCTTGGCCTCCTCTTCCTCCTTCTCCTTGGCTAGCCGGGCGGCCTCCAGTTCTGCCTGGCGAGCCTGCGGAACCACAAATATTAACATTGCAGATCCTGAAAATCCCAGATCTAGAACGCTCCAGGTCCTAAATATTCCATATCTTGAACATTGCATATCTAGATCATGAACATTACAGATCTAGTACAGATACGACTTTCTAGGAGGCGCGATTGTGTGAATCCAGATGTTAAGTCAAGGATGTCAGGGACTCACTCGATCCCTTTCCTCCTGCTCTTTTCTCTTGGCGTCTGCCTTGGCCTTCTTCTCAGACTCCTTCCTGGCCTTTTCCTCCTCTTTGAACTTTTTTATTCTGGGGTCACAGTTGTAGGCGGTGTCTGCAGAGAGGCAAGGACACATTTCAAGCATGCACTGACCCCATTGCTTATTACCATCAAAAGCTATTTATTGAGGACTTACCAACTAGTGTTCTCAATCTGTTCATCTCCTCCTTCTTCCTCTGCGCTCTGGAAGCCCGGTTCTGCTTTTCAATCCATCGCCGCTCGTCTCGACTAGATAAAAAAAAAAGAGAGAGAGAGAACAAATCAGACACTCGCTCTAAACATGGCTTCTTGGGGGTATTCTAATACTAGCAGTCAGGAAGCGTGTCGTTATGTAGCTCACCATTCAGCTTTCTCCTTTTCCTCTTCATCCAAATACGAAAATTCTCTCCATGAGTCGAAGTTGTACCTTGATTGAGAACAAAATATATCACTGAGTGGAAGTGTAATACTTCATCTTAATTAATTTCCCAGTGGACATTATCTATGACAAGTGTTCCTGTCAACAGTGACCTATTATTCGATACTTACCAAAAAGAGTAAAAATGATCTACTTCTTCAAATGTGGAATCCATGGTCCCGAGTTTGGGCACGTGCTTTTTGGAAGACCATCTGGCGTTTCTCTCAAACACGGGACCAAACGCCTCAAAGTAGTTCTCTTTCGCTTCGCCCTTCGAGGGCACGGTGTTGTCAAAAGTAGGATCCACACTGTCATACGCTCTTCTCTTCACCGGGTCGGACAACATCTCTATTGCTGGAATTAGACAAGCGGACACCCTTGTGTTATAAAAAGAAAGTCGATTGAGAAAATATAAAGACAGCAGTGATTAATGTTCTTACCTTTAGTTATACAGGTGAAGTAGTCATTGTCTCCCTCTACGATCTGTTCTCCAGCAGCTTTCCTTTTGTCTGGGTGGTGCTTCAAGACCATGGCTTTGTCTGTGTGGATACAACTCAGAGTAAATAACTTAATACAGCTTTAGCGCTGTGTTTAGGGAGTTCTAAAATGTAACAAGGCCATGGTGCGTGAGGGTGAAAGACTCACGGGCAGCTTTGATTTGTTTCTGGGTCGCCTTGTATCTCATATGTGCCAGAGCGAGGACAGCATAGTGATCTTGATTCTGACAAAACAAAAATGAATATGTTAAAATATACTGTTTAACAGACACTTGTCAAAAGCAACATTTGAAGTCAGAGGGGGGTGGATGTTTGACCTGTGACCTCTTGATCTGCAACCAATGCTCTACCACTGAGATATACCCCTCCCATTTATTATGGCAAGAGTCCCCAAGACAAAAGGCAACATCTGAAGTAGCCTGCTTGCTAGCTACCTTCCAGTCTTTGGGGTCCAGCGTTCGGAGCAAAGGATACTCCTCCAGCTGTAGCTCTTCATCCTCTGACTCCTCAGACAGCTCCTCCTCTTCCTCCAGCTCCTGGAAGGAGGCTGACACATTTCTGTTCCTCCTCTTGACAAAGGCCTCAAACCAACGGCCAACTGGTTCCACCTCAATCCGTACAGAGGCTGAAAAAGAGAGACAGTGAAAATGTATATACTAAACATCTACCATTTTACAGTACTTAAACAGGAACATCATAATCTGCCTAACAAAACAGGTGGCTCTACAATTTAACAATAATATGGATAAATACTACATAGCTACATACAAAGCTAGCTAGCAGCTGATACTGTCAAAAAGAAATCAGTACAGCACAGCAGGTGTTTTCAGGAGGGCTAGCAAGTACTACAGTTTATGAAAGCTTGTCAAAGTATTGTTTGTATTTGTTCGTCCATATCCAATGAATTCACTTCCAATATCTGTGTAAATGTGAATAAAACGCTACCGTTACTTAACACTTGCTACCACACACTTATAAGCAACTATAGTTGCTAATGTTAGCTACAAGCGAGCAAGCTACACTAGCTATAAAGCTAAATGCTAACGGATAGAGTGAAAATAAGCATTATATTAGGTAATCAGGCGTTTACCGGTAATGGCATTACAGACGACTGTAACATCCCCTTCTAATGCTTCTAATAGCATTTTGGAAACGCGAGCTATAAACACATCAAGATGCAAAATGTATTATTTTAAAGGTGGATATTTCTGAAGTGCTGTCCTGTCGCCCGGTTTTCAGTGCACCACATGGGCCTGCTTAGACGAGTTCCTTACTGGGTAGAGCCTTACACCGTTGAAAATCCGTACTTGTGCACTGTACTGCGTAATCTTTGGTTCCGAATTTTTTTTCACAACAAACATGTTCAGTGACTCTTATTTATTTTGTCTCGCCATATTTCAAGAATTTATAGCGGCCATTACTTTAAAATAATATAGTATTGAGTCACGCATAAAGTTAACCATTAAGAAAAATATAAAGTTATTTCACCATTCACGGTGCGTCTTTAATAGTACTCCGACCACTGTGTCCTGTCCTAGCAGACATAGCGGAAGTCCAAACTTGCTGTGTAATCCTTGTTGTGCAGAAGTACAAACTCTTTCTGTAGTCAACATATTTTACCTGAATTGACCATGCCAGACTATTTAGGAGGAGACCAGAGGAAAGTTAAAGAAGAGGAAAAGGAAGATAAACCTATCAGAGGTACTACATGAATGTTTGGACGTCTTTTGTTCCTTTGTTAGCTATCCTTATGCTAGAAGGAAGCTAACGACCGTCATTAGCTTGCTAGCTAGCCAGTTCAACAATGTTGTAACCAGCAAGTCATCGTCATGATGATCATAAAATGGAACTAGCTGGAATACTGTGTTGTAGAAGATATGGGTGCATTTGGTGTGGTTACTTAGCGGTATACATGTATATGCAGCATATTAAACTGGCCTAGGTATTTAACAATGTTGTTATAAATCAAGTTCAGCAGCATCAACAATACTAGCTAGCGCTAGCTATTTCAGCTAGGCTAGTCTTGGCACTTCATTCACCAACGTTTTTTCTTGCTTTCAGCATTGGACGAGGGGGACATTGCCCTTTTGAAAACCTATGTAAGTATAAACCTTACACATTACTATTTGTATGTAACACCAGCCTGTTAATTGCCATTTGTTATGCTACGGTGTGTTATGGTCTCCACTATCTCAAATAGTATCTGGGACAGCAGATCACGGTTCACTACAATCTGTGATTTCTGTCTTTCTGGTGTTCAGGGCCAGAGCACTTATTCCCGACAAATAAAACAGGTTGAGGATGATATCCAGCAACTGCTCAAGAAGATTAATGAGCTGACCGGTATGTCTTTCAGGCATACACTCTACCGCACAGGAAATCCTTGACCGACATACTGATAGTGTAGTAGCACATGTGCTAACCTTGCATGTGTGCTTGTCTGTACCAGGCATCAAGGAGTCTGACACCGGGCTGGCCCCCCCTGCACTATGGGATCTGGCTGCAGACAAACAGACCCTCCAGAGCGAGCAGCCTCTACAGGTGGCTAGGTAGGTACCCGACGCCCTCACTGAATACAAGGCTTCATCTAAGTCAAATACTACGATGCCGTTTCTTTGTTCTATTATTCATTGTACAGCCATTTATATATACAGACTCATAATTTATATATTAAATGGTCATTTTCATCAAATGCTGTTGGTTTCCAACATACTGAAGGCATGGATTGCGGTTCTGTTTTGTTTTGACAGATGCACAAAAATCATCAATGCCGACTCTGAAGACCCCAAGTACATCATCAACGTGAAACAGTTTGCTAAGTTTGTGGTGGACCTGAGCGACCAGGTGGCCCCTACTGATATTGAGGAGGGCATGAGGGTCGGGTAAGGAAGAGGGCAAAACTGCTGTAACGTTTTGATGAAATAAGTAACAGGAATGTCGTTGACGACGGCATCAAAACAAATACTCGCGTGTATTTTCTTTGTTACTTCTCTAGTGTTGACAGAAACAAGTACCAGATCCACATTCCTCTGCCCCCTAAGATTGACCCAACTGTAACAATGATGCAGGTAAAACAACAATCAATAGCTTTTTATTGACAAAAGCCAAAGAAGCGTACACGTTAATGGAATGGGATGCGTCCACCCTGATAAGACTGTGCTGTCTGTAGGGATGGGCGAACGATACCTTGTGAAGCTTTGGTGGTTTCTTCCGGATTGTGCCGGCCCAAAGAGCCGAACTATCGGCGCATTGAAAATGAACAGCGTCATCTAGCAGCCGTTTAAACTGGCTGAATGGGGCGTAGTGGTTGTCTCCGACGGTAGACTACCCTACATTTAATATTTTAATTAAGGCTGCATGTGTTCATTTTTATCCGATATTAGTGCTCACACATTAAAATGTTGTGATACATCTGTAGGCCGTTAGAATTAAGTCATTTTCTCACAGTAAAAGTTAAAGAATATCTTCTGAGGTTCCCTGCACTGGGGCGCGAACTCGGGTATCTAGACTCGCATTATTAATACATTGTCGTACAACGCTTTAACCAGCTACACCACCGAAAAAGCCGTTTCTTGTCGATGCGGGTGGACGGACTTTATACGATACGGTTTTTATATCAATTAAACTAGATTACACTGATGTTTTCTTATTCTTAACATTTGTGATATGTAGGCCTATTGTGAACTGGGGGGACTTTATTTTTACAAATTATTATTACTGTTGACAATGTTGACGAATCATCAACATTTGTTTTCTGGGCACTGTATAGACCTACCTAGTCCTATCATGTTATATTTCATTTCAATGAAATACAACACAACACTCAAGTGCACAGATTTATAATTATTACAATACGGATTTGGTTAAATAATAATGACTCATGGAAGAAACTCGAGCGATGCCTTGTGCTGCTTCTCTGGCAATGTGAGATTTGTCTTTAACAAGAAGCGGTGGCTTCGTTCCCTCTATGGCTCTGGTTCAGAAGAGCTGCAAAACTTCGAACCAGTTCGGGACGTTTGAAGCATTGAACGTCATCTATCACGTGGTTTCGTAATTTGATACAAGCTCCAAAACACTTTTTCGAAACTGTGCGGATTGGTTTTGCGACACAAGCATCGATGTGTCAGTGCCATACGTCCCATCCCTAGCTGTCTGTGTCTCCTCTCTCTCTCTGTCCCGTTCTCTCTCACTCTCTCTCTGTGTCTCTCTCTCTGTGTGTGTCTCTCTCTCTCTGTAGGTGGAGGAGAAGCCCGATGTGACTTACAGCGATGTGGGTGGCTGTAAGGAGCAGATTGAGAAGTTGAGAGAGGTGGTGGAGACCCCTCTACTTCATGTGAGTATTAACATATTTTTAGTGTGGGTGATCATTCTGTTAACGATCAGAGAACGGCATATCATCTGATCACAAGCCTGTAGTAATGAGGTTGTGGGTTGCAACAAAGCAGCAGCAGAAATCAAATCTTCACTGATACTGATATAGATTAGAACGAAACAGTAGGTTATCCAGTGGTATGTTAAAATATTTGACTAAGATAAATTCCTTTGCCCTTCTCTGAGACATGGCAGTACTATAAATCCTTATTAACCATATAAAAACAACCAATGGAAGGCTAAACAGCACGTGCTGTATGCTGAAATGCATGAATGAAACAAAAAATGTAGTGTTTACATTAGTGTTTTATGACATTTCCTGTTCTGTTATGCTTTTAGCCTGAGAGGTTTGTGAACCTGGGTATTGAGCCCCCCAAGGGGGTCCTGCTGTTTGGGCCCCCCGGCACCGGTAAGACCCTGTGTGCCCGAGCGGTGGCCAACCGCACCGACGCCTGCTTCATCAGGGTCATCGGCTCTGAGCTGGTCCAGAAGTACGTGGGAGAGGTGAGTCCCAAACCTGGACGAGGAATGAAGGAACGACCTGCAGTGTGATGCTGCTGTTCAGTGTATGGGTGGCTTTCATCTGGCCGCTCGCTCTTTCTTAATATCGATTTTGTCTCTCTATCCATCCCTCCATCCACCTTCCTTCCTAATTTCAGGGTGCAAGAATGGTCCGTGAGCTTTTTGAGATGGCCAGAACCAAGAAGGCCTGTCTCATCTTCTTTGATGAAATTGATGCCATTGGAGGTCAGCGATCAGTCATTTATGTTTAACGTAATCTTAAAACACAGTAACGGGATTTACTGTGGGTAGGTGTGTTGTGGTTGACTTAACCATGCCTAAACGGAATCGTTGGAACCTTCGTCGTCTAGGCGCCCGCTTTGATGACGGCGCCGGGGGAGACAACGAGGTCCAGAGGACCATGCTGGAGCTCATCAACCAGCTGGACGGCTTTGACCCCAGGGGGAACATCAAGGTCCTCATGGCCACCAACAGGCCTGACACCCTGGATCCCGCTCTCATGAGACCTGGGCGTCTGGACAGGAAGATAGAGTTCAGTCTGCCTGACCTGGAGGTAAGGAACCCTGACTGAGTAGACCAGGCAGATCAATAGGAGTCAGTGTGTTTGTTTGGCTTTCTGACAGTAGGCAAGTGTATCTGAACCATGGCTGTTTTTCAGGGTCGTACCCACATCTTCAAGATCCATGCCCGCTCTATGAGTGTGGAGAGAGACATCCGCTTTGAGCTGCTGGCTCGTCTGTGTCCCAACAGCACCGGTGAGTTCTGCCCTCAGTAGGACCGCCCTCAGTAGGACCGCCCTCAGTAGGACCGCCCTCAGTAGGACCGCCCTCAGTAGGACCGCCCTCAGTAGGACCGCCCTCAGTAGGACCGCCCTCAGTAGGACCGCCCTCAGTAGGACCGCCCTCAGTAGGACCGCCCTCAGTAGGACCGCCCTCAGTAGGACCGCCCTCAGTAGGACCGCCCCTGGACATGTTGACCTGCTTGTTGACAGATTTGAAGTCGTGTTCCAGATGTGCTAAGGCAGTTGTTCTCAACCCTGTCCTCAAGTACCACCTGTCCTGCATGTTTTAGATGTCTTGGCTCCAACACACCTGATTCAAATGCATGTTCGTTACCAGGCTTCTACAGAGCTAGATAACGACGCATTTATTTGAATCAGGTGTGTTGGAGCAGGGAAACATCTAAAACATGCAGGACAGGGTTAAGAACCACTGCCCTATGAGCTTATGTGCAACAGAACTTAACTATCAAAGAAAATGTCTAATGACAACAGCAATTAACAGATTTAACCATTATCTTAACGAGTTTGTGTCCTTGTTTCTCCTTAGGTGCTGAGATCCGTAGTGTGTGCACAGAGGCAGGGATGTTTGCCATCAGAGCCCGCAGGAAGATCGCCACTGAGAAGGACTTCCTGGAGGCAGTCAACAAGGTCATCAAGTCCTACGCCAAGTTCAGCGCTACCCCTCGCTACATGACCTACAACTGAGGCTTCCCTTCGATCATGTTTTTGTTTGTGTTTGTTGTCACGGGGACGGGAAGGGGGACTTGAACCATAACGTTCTGTCATTCTTGGAAAATTACCTAAAAATAAAACTTTATTGTGATATGGGTGTTCGAAGAACTTCTTTCTGAAAACAGTTTATGCAAACCCAGCAACCCTGCTTAACTTCCAAATACAGCAGATAGTTAGAATGTGTCTGCATAAGTACAATTAGGATGTTACAAAAACAATATTTATTATAGAGCTTGGGTCATCAGATATTACAGACATTTGACAAGTAACAATACAGCATAATATGAACTTAAGAGCACTCATATGATTTGAATCACTAGATGCAATGCTGGTATAATGACTGGTCTCGCTTATACAGTCTTTTATATTACTATGAGTAACATTTCGACAGACAATAGAATGTTTTTTTTTTTTATGTAGTTGTGACAATTGCAAAGTGAGCACTTTTTGCACTTTTAAACAACCCTTTGTGCTTGTACTCACATGGTGATGGTAAAGTCCTGGCATTCACTAGGATTTCAGCAGTGAAATAAAGACAGGCTTCTAGATCTCTCCAATGTGTAACAGAGGCCCATACAACACAGTAACTTGTCTGCAGGATTATGTTAAGGCTGTAACTGTCCCTCAGTGCCTGTAAAGTCCTCCAGCAATCCATACTAAAACTGGACTGAACACAGTACTCTATTTCTTCCTCTGAACCTGTGATGTGATGTAAACCTAGAAAAGTGCAATGGAATTCTAAAAAAGCTAATACAATCCTTTCGACAAACAAAAGCCTCAATAGAACTGCACTCAGACTGCAGGAATGTTAGCAATAAAACCAAACTACACCAATCTTTCATCAAATATACATCGCCATCTTTTATAAAAAAAAAAAAAAAATTGCACTTGTGGAATAGCAGTCAGTCTACAGTGTCTCCTGTGTGATGGTTAAAGATCTGAACAGGGACCACCTGTTACCCACCCACCCACCTCCCCCCCCCTGTGCTCGGCCAGACAGCTTCCATGCCTCCCCTACACCTCCGCCCTGATATGACTGCCCACTCTAAAGCCATCTTGTGTGGGGAGCGTCATTGGACAGTGTGGTTGACATGTGGGACGGTGTGACACTGACAGTGGAGCACTGCATCATGGACCGTGGGAAAGACCATCTCCGGGGTCACAACCCCACTGAAAAACTGCAGGCTGCGGAGTTCAGCGAGCAGAGTTCCTGCGAGGGGAAAAAAAAAGAAGTAAAAAATCAAATCTAATTTGAATCCATGCAGCCCTTTTTACAATCAGCAAACAAAAAATGACTCAAATAGACCATAAATCAACCCCCGAGATCCCCAGCAAAACCTTTACAGAAGACAAGATGTCGCATTTATATGTTAACAACTTATATCGTGTAGTCCTTAATACAGCAAGGTGTCCTAGGAGAAGAGGTACTCACTGCTGCATCCAGCAAGCAGCACCTGGATGTCCACAGCTGCGTACTCCTTCACCAGCTGCAGAGAGACAGAGAGCCTGGTGAGGCCACTGAACATGGGCCGACACACACTGACAGGATGTGACACGGTTGGAGCGCCAATAACGTCAGGGGTGCACCTTGGAGCACCCCTCTCCTAGGAACCAGTGAGATAGAAACGGCCGACAGGATGGAAGAACGAGGAGAGTGTGTGTGAGTGAGTGAGTGAGCATGTTTAAGTTTGATATCAATTAGATGACGGGGTCACTGTGACATGGCCAGGTCTCATCAGAGCAGGGTCTCAGTCCTCCAGGAATATGAGCCACGTACCAATCTGATGACTTTGGCTCCCACAGAGTCGATGAAGTTGACCGGGGTCCAGTCCAGGATGATGGAGCGGACAGGGCTGAGGGGCTGCAAGAAGCTGACCACCTCGGAGTCGGACTCCTCTGTGCTGGCCTCGGCTGTCTGCCCATTCCCCAGCAGGTTCAGGTGGGTCTGGGACACGCCTCCACCCACAACCTCGTGGGTCACGCCTTGCTCCAAGTCCTGGACCAATAAAAAGGAAACGTGGGTATTATGAATGGCCTCTGACAATCATAGCCTAGGTCTGATTTGATTTTGGGGGGATTTTTTTCTCCTATTGACTTCTAAAATATGCTGTACAATGGTCATGTGCAGACGTTGTGTGTGGAGGAATGGAGAGGATAAGTCAAGTTTGCTGTGGCTGCCCTGACTGGCGAGGTTGCCATTGGTTATTATACACTGGGTTGAACAGGGAGAGAGAGCGTGAATGATCCACAATCAATGCACACAAATACCACAGTGCACTCTTATCAACCATAGGGCTCACCAGTTTGACCACAGCATTCATCTTCTGGGGCGACTTCTGGTTCAGTTTGTCCCTCTCAGCTTTCTCTTTCTTAAATCTTTTTTTCTGGAGTTTTCTTGCAGCCTGAAGCTGAGTGGGGTCAACTCCTGTCTGCAAACATTTGAATAAGAGACATTTTATCAAGCCAGGCCATCTCGCTGGACTCCCATCTCCTAATATTTACTTTTCAAAGCGGCGACATAGCGTAGCATTTGTAGGAACAAGAAAACCTGTCTTCTAAGAGCTCACGGGCTACAGTCAAACATTGGCTGACCAAAGGTGAACTAACCCTTTGCTATTGATGACACATGTGCATGCAACATACACGCTTACACATGTAGTTTACCTTCCGTTTGAGGGCATTCACGTAAAGGTCGCTGTTTGCAAAATAGATCGAGGAGTTGGAGTGGAAGATTTTGATCCCCTTGCATTCTGTTGCCTGGAAACAAACGCAATCACAGGAACTTAGATCCTGTCACACCACTGTCGTTTCGGTCTTAGAAAAGAGTAACGTTTTCATTCAGCAGACACTCCAAAGCAATATACAGTACAGGGAGGGAAAAAGCCTGCAAACTGTGATCTGTAGTCAAATGTTCAAACCACAGAGCTGTACCCATCCCCCCCTTCCTCTGCCTCAGCCTTCAGTTCTACCATCACAGTGGGGGCAGGCACGGCGCACCGCTCACCTCTTCATACTCGTCCACATCGCAGTACAGCCCCGTGTCGGACACCTGTCCCAGGATCAGAGTCTTTGGGCTAGAGGGAAGGTAAGGGAGACAACGTTAACATCGCAGGACGCAGCATTGTGAAGTCTACCGACACCCGAGATATCGAATGAAATGCTTTGCGATGATCAACGGAAGACTTTTACTTTTGAATGAAAAGGGTAGAAGGATGGGGACAAGGGAGGAAGAGGACGGACAGGCACCTTTGTGTTCTGTAGATGACGGTCAGTATTGCAAATCCTACAGCCACGAGCAGGCCATAATCTAGTCCCAACAGGACAGAAGCTACAAAGGAAACAATCCAGATAGCCTGAGAGAGAGAGAGGGGGGGGGGGAGAGAGGGAAAAATACACACGCGTCTTGTCACCACGGCATTGAAAACATTGTGACCAGGCACGAGCAGTGAGCCGTAGTCAGAGGCTGGGTGGTTGTGTGGCGTCATGACTCACCAGCTCAATCTTGCTGGTTCTCCACAGGACTGGAATGTCCCTCAGCTGTTTGAACATGCCCAGCAGATTCACCATGATGATGGCAGCCAGCACCGTCTGCAGTGGCACAGTGCAGAACAGGGTTGGCGGTGAGGTACGTGAAGAGACTAGAGGGGGATAATCATTTCGGGGGAAAAGATTGTTTTCATGTTTGACTTCCTCTTTAGCCCCTGAGCTGGCTCAGACAACCACAGTGTGGCTGTGGCTGTGTGTGGCTCCACACTCATACCCACCTGTGGCAGGGGCTGGAAGACAAACCCAATGGCCACAACCACCAGCAACACCACCAGTGAAGCAAGCAGACCAGCTATCTGTTGACGTACACAGAGAAAGAGAGATAAGATTAGTAATGACGTCTTTATCATTTCCCATTATCTCGCTTAGTTATAACTTATAAGCATAAGAGGAAGTGTCTGGGACTTATCTAAGCCATATAGTTTTATGATGTTTTAGGAGCCAAAGAATTCCCATTCAGTCATGACAATACACTGTGTCCTTAGAAACAGGATGTGTGCGCGTGCGTGTGTTACCTGCGTCTTGCCCCCAGTACTCTCCTGCACCAGGCTGCGAGACATAGAACAGGTGATGGCGAAGGTGTGGAAGAAGGAGCTGACAAAGTTGCATATCCCCAGGGCGATCAGCTCCTACGCACAGGGGCAGCGCAGAGCTGGGGTTAGATTCTCAGCAGAAGATCACTTGTAGAACACCAGTGGCTCACCACTACTATCCTGACTACATTTGACATTGCCGTCATTTATCCTTTACCCACAGCGACATACAAAAAGGCGCATATACTGTGGAAAGTACAGCAGGAAATCAAGGATCAGACGTGTGTGGTTCCAGTAGTATTTTGGTGGTTAGAGTCAAGGAACCAGGCACAGTGAAACGATGACATCATCTCAACCCCAGTGCAACAACAACAACAACAACAACAACATCATCTCAACAACCGGAACATCCCAATGCCAATCTTGGCCCAAACACACCTGGTTGCCATCCACGCTGTAGCCATGCTTCAGGGCAAAGGTCTTGGCCAGAGAGATCCCCATGGAGAAGCCCACGATGGCTATGGCGAAGGAATCCGTGACCAAGTTTGGTAGAAGGGAGAAAGTGGGGACCGCCGGAGGGAGGAGCCTGTAGACAGACGTCTTGTGTGAAAAGCCAGCTGACGAGGCAAGCCAGGACACGTTATGGAGGGAATATTTCTCGTCACAAACGTTGCTGAAAGAGAAGCTTTTACCGCCTTCACACGAGAGAAGGCGTCATTGCGTTTGGATTTGCGCGGCATTCGAATGCTGCGCTACGCCGCTACGCTGGCCAGACACGACCTCCCTCACCCTGTGGGGATCTTCCCGACCACGTCGACCAGGTAGCCCTCTGATAGGCTGAGGCCGTAGGAGAGGCCGGTGGAGACGATGACCACGATGATCTCCCCGGGGATGGGGACGGGCAGCTTGCTCTTGAAGCGCTCGTTGACGACCTTGACCCCGTACAGGAACACGACGCACACCAGGCCCACGGTGAGCGTGGTGACGTTGGTGCTGGTGATGTCACTCACCACGGCCCTCAAGCTCTGGGGGGGAAGGCGGAATTAGAGGGGGGATTAGGAGGCTTGGTTTAGGAATGTGTTTGTATGTATGTGCGTGTGTATGTGAGTGTGTGGGGGTGTCTAGGTGGGGGTGTGTGTGTTTCAGAGTGTGTCTCACATAGAGGGCTGAGAAGGGCCCGCTGAAGCGGGGGGTCTTCACGCCCAGCAGGTATTTGAGCTGGGACACACAGACGTGGACGGCTGCGGCGGTGGTGAAGCCTCGGACCAGAGGCTCCGTCAGGTAGATGGCCACAAAGCCGAACCGGAGCAGCCCAAACACCAGCTGGGGGAAGGGGAGGGGGGACGGGGGGTACAGAGGTTAAAATGATCTAAACCTACAGCAGGATGTGATTCTGACTTCATCAAATGTTAGACACACCCAGGACGGCATTAGGCAAATGCATAAGCATGAGAAATATATGTGGTCTACGCATTTAACAACCTCCAATATGAAACAATACTTAATAAATGATCGACTAGTTTTCATGACTTCACTGTTGGTACATGCCACGGAGAGAAAATAAACAAATACGCAAAGACGACAAGGAGCAAGCATCCGATAGGGCTGTGTGCTCGCACATCAACAAACAGTGTGGATCCCAGCGTGTTGCATCAACACTGAGTGCTGAGCCTGAGACAGAGCCCGACAGGCTGGCTACTGGGTTTCACATGTGCAGAAACACACCGTCACAAACACACAATAGAGACGGTGTCCTGGTGATGAGATCCTATCGCAAGCCCAACAACCTCAAGCGGGTAGACCTGTTTGACTTGCACCCTGAAACTTGTGCGTGCATGTCTGTGTGTGTGTGAGGGACGGGTCAGGGGGAGCGTCGCAGAAGGCAGACCCACCTGGATGATTCCCACCAGGGTGGTGAGGACCACGGCCAGCTCCACCCTCCTGGTGTCCCGGGCCTCAGTGTCCACCAGGGTGCCGTTGGTCCCGTTCAGGGCCTGCATGGTGAACATGGAGTCTGGGGCCTCCCTCAACACCACGCCGCCGATCATCAGGCTGATCACTGCAAACGTGCCTGCAGAGGAGACAGCCGATACACAAACGCTGTTAGGCTGCCCAAGAACCACCTGTTAATGGTTTTGAATTGAATTTTTTTTATTGAATAAATGAACAAATAATTAAAAAAATATATAAATATATATTTCATTAAATCACATGGTGCTTGGTGTGATTATTCGTTGTTGGACAGCAGCAAACTATCCGCTGCGCCTTTTAAAATGACCACTCCCACTGACCCGTCCCTGGGTTGTTTTTATTTAAGCATTTTAGTTAAGTAGATTCATGCATCTTGTATGTAATGTATTCGGGTATGGGCCATTGCGCCCCAAATGATTTATTAAAATAAATAATAAAAAGGTTTTCTCAGAACTGCATTCCTCTGTGCTCCCACCTGACATGCGTCCAGAACACCTCCTTCAGGCGACGTCAGTGTGGCAGGGCACCAGCTAACACTGACTAGGCCTGGCTCAGAGACAATCTCATAACTACAAATCAGTGGCCAGGCGTCAGCGTTGTCCCAGACAGTGTACACACACACACACACACAGGCGTCAAAGCCACACCTAAACCAACCCCCTGTAGAGGGGAGTAATCTCAGATTACATCATTGTGCTTATAGTAATAAGCAGGGGGCCTTCTACATACTCATATAGTTGTTGTTTTTTCAACAGTAAAGAATTCTGGGAAGAGGTGTGTGTGTGTGTAGACATACATGCCTTTGTTCACCAGACCTTATTGCCAAACAGTTGGACAACTGCCCAGACATTAATGTTTTAGGTAGATACTTCACAGAACTAGCTGTCAAATATCAAAAGTAATCAACCCTATTGAGAACTTCTGGTCCAGTGGGACAACGTTCAAAAACCTAAATCAGTTCCCAGCTGACTATTCTCTGTTTCTCTTGTGTATAGGCATGACTCAGGACTTTTCCATAGTGGGGGAGGTAAAAGCGTGTCAGGTGAAATGGAAGACAGCACAAGCCCTTTTAAAAATGTGTGAGTGTAAAAAATGGCTGTCCTTACTTGACAGTAACGTAAATCCCATGAACTCCAATGACCTCCCAAAAATCAGGCAAGGTCATCAGATTCCAAATCACAATATGTCGTGCCTTGTCAAAACATTTCTAATTCTACACTAACCCAACAATCAACTATTAGTCTTGTCATCTGTGAGTTTTGGAGTGATCGTTCAGAGAACACACCCTTGATTAAAGACGTTTGACATGATTCATAGAGGTCAACCTGTTCTTGGCACATATTGTGAAACCTTCTTGGCTATGTTAAAAGGTCAACAGTTGCCAGGGAAATAATAGATGACAGGATATAAAGTATCCTTAAAGGTGATGGTTTATTAGGTCGGGGTTGGCAGGTTGGGGTGGGGGTGTGTGATTAAATGTCTTGGGAAGTAATAGGCTTGGTATTATGCCCCCCCCCTCCCATCCTGGGGCCCTACCCTTCATCTCCACTGGGAAACAAGACCAGACAGTAGGCAGTATTGTAAGGCCACATCCTGATCCGCTTTTATCATGACATTTACACTTGATTTACCATTTTATCCAAAGCAGCATAAAGAGAGTATAGCAGCAGATCAAGGCTCAGAAGAGCCGAGTTCTAACAGTATTTCAGTGGTCAGAGTCAAGGAACGGTTTAAAGTTATCTGAGTTGTAAGTTGGTGTCAGTGTAGATAAGAGCAGAAGAGGAAAACAGCAGTTAGTCTACTGCAGAAACTTCTGCAAGCTCAAATCTATGACACCTTCAACCCAACAAGCTATACTGTATACTAATTGACGTTCTATAACTCCTAGTAGTAGAGAAATAAAACAGAGCTTACCTATGGATACATGTCTGGAGGTCCCAAAGAAGGTATACAGCAGGACAGGGTAGAAGGAGGAGTAGAGGCCATACACAGGGGGCACAGCAGCCAGCATCGCATAGGCAAGACCTGGGGAGGGAGGGAGGCAAGATGGAGAGGGAGGGAGAGAGAGAGAGAGAAAGTAGGAGAGTAGGAGACAAAGAGAAGGAGAGCGGGAGGGAGATGGAGAGACAGAGGCAGAAAAACACGAGAGATTGCATTGAAACGAAATATACTAAAATAATACCCCCCCTCTAAAAGAAATTTACAAAACAACAAGCTTTCTGGGAAGTCTGGCATCTGGGGGTTTTCTCTGAAATGCTAGAACCTTATCTGCCTACTATGTTTGTCTTGTTAATGTATGTCACAGGTACTGACCTTGACCATGTTCATGTATGACATAGACCTTGACAATGTCTTTCATAGCTACTGACCTTGAGGAAGTTGCATGACCCCTGTGCTGATGCCTGAAACCACGTCGCCAAAGAGGTACTCCTTGACTGGATAAGACGGCAGCCATGTAAGGATGGGAAGGAAACTCAGAGCAATGGCTTTGGCCCTTTCAGACGAACACCTGGGGTCATTGTGTTGGAGGGAGAGAAAGCGGAAGAGACAAGAGAATGAATGGGTGCTTTTCTCCAATTAAAAAACGCCTTCTTTTTTGCCAACAAAATACACTTCCCTCCCTTACATTAAGATACTCCTTGTTTTATTTCAGATACTGAACAAAAAGACATCAAACGCTCTAGATAATACTGCATTAAACATCTCACTTTCATAAGTCATCACATTATCTCAAATCCAAAGCGCTTGGAAGAGAAAAGACAGACCAAACAAAGAAGTAAACACAAAAAGCTTCACTGCCTCACTATTGAAGCAGAGACAGGGAGTACTGACCTGACATGCTGCGCCAGCCTCTTCTGGAGGGTCTTGGGGCTCCTGACCCTGTGATGCAGAAGCTGGGTGTCGAGGAAGGCCTCGTCGTAGACGGGCCGCTCCACACGGTACACGAGCGGAGAGGGCTCATCCTCCTCGCTAAGCGTCACACGTTCCATAACACGGAGAGGACCCCCCGGGCATGGCAGGTGGGCAGGAGCTGCAGGAGGAGACGAGGGCTCGTAGAGGGGGAGGGAAGTTGGGCGCAACTTTCTGTCCGGCTGTCTCCACTTAACTGTGACTGTCCATCTGGCTGGTTGGCTTTTGCACTTATATCCTGCTTTTGCTCGATGGGTGGAGCTATCCCTCTTCCTCTTTTACTCAATCGTGCAGTCTTTCCCTCTCTCTTTCCTGCTCTGTTGGTTGGTCTTCTGGTTTACTGTCTTGCTCTGAGACGGAAGAGACAGAAATACGTTTTATTTTTTTAATTTTATTTTTTTTACACAAAACCACAATTCTGGCGCTGCTTCTGGTGGTGGAGTCCTGTTCACACAGTGGCTTGCTTTCATTCGGCTACATAATTATGTTTAAGGATATTTTTCATTGATCAGAAAAATCTCAAAAGTAAACTACAGGTGCAAAACATTTCATGTCCGTTTCTTGATAACTAAATATTTGATAAGAGATCATGTTGGAAAAGAGGCAGATGAAAAAAGAAACATGCAACATTGAACATTTGCTTTGAAAATCAATAAATGGCTCTTTAAATCAATAAAGGCTAGAAGTTCATTTGTAATCAATGACATTGCCCAAGCTACATTTCAGACAGGCTGGTCACAGCAATACAGACCATGATAGTACCCTGACCTTTCAAGATGCAACTCACAACACTAAGGAATCTACTAGTTGTACAGAGCACTTACAGCCACCTTGTCCTTGACATTTTTACTAAATAACATTCAATGTACAAATTTGAGGACACTAATGAATCAATTCTTACGCCACCGAAACACACACTTGCGGAGTAGCTAACCTGTTCATGAAAATCTACATGACTAGTTAAGTAGCCATGGAACTAGCTACTGTTGCTAATAAGAGAGATCTCTCTCATTTAGCCATAATCACAGTTAGCTACGTTAACCTTATAGTTACATAAGTTTGTAAGTAGTTGGTTATGATGTCACTAATAACGACAGAAATAGCAAGAAATATATATGCCTTAAAACAAATAAAGGTTACTTGAAGGGTTAAAACCTGAAATGCAGGTTATGGCGAGATAGGGATGGGATAGCTGCATAAGCTGACATTCAGAGTTATATGGAAGATGCGGACAATGGACCATGTCTTACCTCTCGCAACCTCTGCCTAGGATGCCACACACTAGGGAGACACCAATATTATACACACTGACCTCGCACCGGGGACTCCAGTTACAGTTTAACACCCGGAATGCCCTTTCACAACCGTCGACAGCTGCATGTACTCTTCCAGAGAAAATCACTTGATGCGTGTGTCGAACACGTCACGCTATACGTCAGACGTCCCGTGGTCATGGGATTTGTATTTTACATTAAAATGTAGTTTGTTGTTGGAATTGGACAAAATTGTCTTTGTGTAACCATGAATTAAGGGAAGCTCCGATATTTACAATTAAACGGTTCTTTTAAGAGGAATTGTGAATGTATCTGGCGTTCTCTGTGCCGTTCTCTAATCGTCTATATTTGTATTTAATGCACAGACTGAGGTAGGCCTAATATTGTTTCGATTCCTCACCAAAAATTCATACTATTCGAATACTATTCCGAATACGGCTTAACCTCCGTTTCGGCATAAAATACAAAGACAGTATGTGACCACCAGATGACGTGCTTGTCTGCAAGCTAACAACAGACTGTGGCAACTGTACATCACTGGGTTGATCATTGATTTACCGACTTACCCGTCACACAGGCAGAAGCATGGTTCTTGCGTGCTGACTAAACCGTTAACTTTACAATTTGCGACGTGGTGGCCAATGGATTTGTGAGCCTAATGCACCTAGACCCGGGTATTAGACATTTGCAACCGGACGGAGCGACCAGTAAATCATGAGATCCTGCCATCACACAATCACACCAGCCGATGCATAAAAATGACTAGTATTAAGCCACGAAGAGGATATCAAATGAATCTAACTAGCCTAACATGGTGTAGGCTTCATTTAGCATGTTCGCCGTATGTTGCTGCTAGACCGGTCACTTCAGGTGACAGTCTACTGCTTCAAGTTGAGAAGACACGCCTTCTTCTTGACAGCCAAGCGCTGTTCATTCGGTTTCTCAAATCACTGTCGTGTCCTGTCTAAGCATGAACAAGGAAATATGACTAAACGTGCCAATCATCGGGAAAAACGCGAACATGCTTTTGTGACCAATAGCCTACAGAATGCATTGAGTTGAACTTTACTATACCAAGATTGTAGGTTATTTACCCAGGAACTATCTGGATATTCTTGTTAACATGGGGAGAAGAAGGGGACAGGAATATGACGAGGACTTTACGTTTGTTAGTCCAGTGGTCAAATATTTACTTTTCATTTTCAACCTAATTTTTTGGGTAAGTGTTGTGTTGAAAAACAAGGTATTCGATGGTAAAGCTGTTTACTGCTTTCTTTTCTGGTTGGTTTCAAGTCAAGTTAACATAACAATTGAACCGGATTAGGCATTTAGGCAGGTTAATAATTTATTTTGGAGGGTTGTAATGTTCAGTGTAGTGCAGCAGCAATACATAAACTCATTTTATTTTATTACTTTTCTATCAACATTTCAGGATAAAATAAAGTGAGTATGCCAGATTCAGTATTCCAGTATCAAACCGGATTTTCTTGTCTATACTGAGACTGGAGATAAGCATTATCGACTGATTTTATTAGTATTATCAGGTGTTCAGTCTACTATGGGACTAACCTCCTGTTGTTTTTACAGATAGACCATAATTGTCCCTCTCCATTTGATTTAGATGTTCTATGTTATACGAATTTACACTTGTGCTATATCATTTGTGGTTTATCTAGTTGTTGTTGATGAACATCGTGATGGTATAATAAGAGGTCAAGGCGTGTTGAGGAATGCCTGTCCATACCTGAACACAGTTACATTCCACTGAAAGTTTCACCTATTTCCAATAGTCTAATTTGGACGAAATTAGACACTATATCAAGAATGATCTGCCCTTAAGATTAAAATCAATTTAACATTTAACATCGACTCAGTAAACAAAACACAAAAGATATTTCCCCCCCAGCCTTAATACACTGTACTTTATGCCAATCCAGTTTCACAACTCCCTTTCGTGCAGTACACTGTTGCTAAGAGGCTCTAAGATTATTTGATTCATATGCTGATGGAGCGACGCAGGGCTCTGTCTGAAGAGGGCCTCATGCTTTATCCTGCATTCACATCTATTTGGCAGTCAAATAAGCGTTCAGATTACGCATCTCAGACACTTCACTCAAACCACCAAGGAGTTGTCAGTTAATATTTGTAAATACCCTTTTAAACTTGTTTCCCTTCAGATCTTGAGAGGGTACTTTAAACATGGCGTACTGGCTAAAATGGATGTCCTCACACACATTTTCTCATTTTAAAATGTTGTTTTTCTTTCAAGGCTTTCATTGTTCTTGGGTCAATGAGTTTCATCATGATAGATAGATAGATAGATGGATACATAGATGGTTGGATGAATGGGTACATTATTAATCCCCATGGGGAAGCTGTAGGGCACCAGTAATGTCAGTGTGAGACAGATTGTCAACGGGGCACTGGAGCTCTTTGAAACAATATACTCCAAACTAGACTGACTCACTAATGCATGTGACACAACTTTCATGTCATGATAGTAGCTCCACGGGAACAAGTCAGATCCAGAAGGGCACTAGCAGAGAGGCATGAAGGTCAGAGGACGGAATTTGCAGTGAATAGCGAAAACAAAGATAACATACAGCCAACAGGAGTTTGTTATTCAGTTAGACAGAAAATTAATCATGGATACGACAGCAGCCACAATGTTTTAGGATGGCTTGCCATACCAGCACTCCTAGAATCTAGGCCTGTAGTTCCGGTGTAATGCTTACAACACACTGTGTACAGTCATTACTAATAGTGTGTCACATGCAATAATGTTCCAACCTAGTTAATGTGCTGTTCTAAGTGAATAGAGAGCCAAAACCCCCACCCACTGTACCACAGTAGAGGGATTTCATACATAACTCCCACAGAATTAGAACAAATTGTTGTTGCAGACTACGATTTCATATCCTTTTTCTGAGGTGTTAGAATGGATGACTTAACAGTATTTATATGGATTTATGCCCAGTGCTTTGTCTACTCTGCACCATGAAACATACATGCCCAGTATTGAGGCAACATGAGTAATGTACTGTGAAACTTCAACAGAGAAGTGGTAACAAACACGCAGATCCGTACAGAGTGAAAAGTGAGCCTCTGCTAACTTGTAGAACTTAAGTTTAACCTTAAAAAATCCTGACTGTTCTATCACAAAATGCCACCTCAGGCAGTGCATGCTGTTCTAACTGTATCTAGATCTTGGGCTTGTGGGAACAGGATAAAATCTTGTGCAAACTTGCATAGGTGCTGTGTGGAATGCATTCTAAACTTGGTTTTCCATCCCCCCAGGCTGTCAGAGACAAGGATCCTTTAAAAATCTAGTCTGTATAATTGTGTTGTATCTGTGGCTCAACAAACAAAAAGATAGTCTAGGTACAGTTTGTGATATAACCAGATTCTCTGTTGCTGTCATGCAGCATTTTAGAAATGTCAGCATTTTTATTCACACATAAAAACAGCGTGTATTGTCCCTGTTCTTTTGTCAGGTATAAAACCTTACCTGCCCTTCCCCTCCCCAAAGCACAAGGTGTAGTGTGGTAACTAGATACAGGGTCTGGACTGGAAGAGGGGGGTGGGAGGACCCTGAGGGAGTGGGGTGGGGGGGACCCTGGGGGAGGGGGATCTGTATTGTTTGGGCTGTGTTGGGGCTGTGTAGCCCCCTCAGTGTTGAGTGGGGAGTGAAAGACCCATTATAAGACAAGACTTCGCTTACCGTTCCAAGTTAATTTAGTCAAACTAAAGCAGAGACAGAAGAGAACACAACCCCATGCTCTGCTTTTTAAGTTGCCCCCCTCAGCATCTCCAGTGTTCATAACACCAAAGATTAAACGTTTGCTCCTTAACTCCCACTGGCATATTTGAGATTTTACTTATTCATATGATTGATGATTCATGATGAGTATTCAATTTTTCCGACCTCATTTTAATGTGAGAATGCTACACACTCCTTTGTATGTTTCTCATGAAAGAATGTTGAAACATTCCTCACTGCGTTACATTGATCCATAGGTTTTCTTTTCTCATTCTGTGTCCCTCAGATTATCTCCTTGGTGATGGTATCCATTGGTGTGTATGCCCGGATGATGAAGCAGGCAGGTAAATAACCTTCGGTTAAATAAATACCCCACTGTACACAATGAAAGTAAACCAACTGCGTAAAATATGTTTTAAACCAAGAATTAACACAATTGAATATACAATTAATACATTGATTAATAAGTGATTGGAGGAAAGTGTTTGGTGTGCTGTTAGGGCTGGAATCAGCGCATATGTTGCCAGAAGTGTTGGTGCATGGGCAGTATTGAGTTTCAAGAACTGCCTCAATGGCTTTGTGTTATAACCATGCCTATTGAATGCAGAGACAGACAACACACCAAAGGCAGCTATGGCCAGGATCACATTAGAGAGGTTTTAGTTAGAGTAGTTTAGGATTCCAAAGGTAATTTTGTCATGAGGAATTTCAGAAATGCTACTGCTTACAAATCCTATTTCACTTTTTTTTTTATATGTCTGTGAATTATTAAAAAAAGAATTACCAGGAGCTCAGTGTGCTTTAAAAATTAACCAAATATTTGATGTATTGGCACAATCTCATCTGACCCTCTCAAATCCCCTTCTTTAAATCTTTACATCTCCTGCCCTTCTTTCTCTGTCTGACATATCACTCTGCCCTCTCTGTTCCACCTCTCACCCTCCATCACCCCTCTCTCCCCTGGGTACTTCAGAGGCCGCTATGGCCTGTCTGTCCGTGGACCCTGCCATCCTGTTGATGGTCGTGGGGGTGTTGATGTTTCTCATCACCTTCACTGGCTGTGTGGGCTCCCTTAGAGAGAACATCTGCCTCCTGCAAACGGTTAGTGGTCTGGTCTGCCTGCTGAACTGTGATATACTGTAGTGTACCGGTCACATGAGGTAATGTACAGGTCACATGATGTAGTGTACAGGTGACATGCTGTAGTCTACAAGTCACGTAATGTAGCAGACAGCTCACATGATGTTGTGTTCAGGTGAGATACTGTAGTGCTTCTAGAAGTTATATAACACTTGAAGGCTTTGAAAACACTGTGAAAGGCCTTTGAATGAAAACAGTCTTTCTCTGTCCCCTAGTTCTGCATCTGCCTGACAATAATCTTCCTGCTTCAGTTAGCTGCTGGCGTCCTTGGCTTTGTCTTCTCAGATAAGGTACAGTATTAAAGTTTCTTTCAGCGGTGTAGTATAGTAAGAAGCAGTAGGTAACCTGTACATTCACCAAGCCCCCTTCTTCTACGTAAAGAGCGCCCTCTGTTGCTCAGTATATTAGACTGCTGTTATTTTCACACACGCAATCCTTTTGGGATGTTTATTTTGAGAAAAATGATAGAGGTTTGTGTTCTGTGAATAAATATATGTATATAATTAAATGACTCACTAATTTCACTATCATTGGCCTTCACTAACAGGATGCATAGTTGGAAATGAAATTGCTGTTATCTTTCCCCCCCCTCCCAAAGGCTCGTAATAGAGTGACTGAGATCATCAACAGGGCTATCGTTCATTACAGGGATGACATTGATCTTCAAAACCTCATTGACTTCGGACAGAAAGAAGTAATGATATTTACATAAAATCTCATCATTATAGGACGCAAGCTTTCATAAAAATGTCAGTTCTAAACACTATACTTGAATCCTCCCCAGTTCAGCTGCTGTGGAGGTGTGACATATACCGACTGGTCCCAGAACATGTACTTTAACTGCACTCCAGACAACCCCAGCCGAGAGCGCTGCTCTGTCCCGTTCTCCTGCTGCCTCATATCCAAAGACCAGGTCAGCCACGCCTTCTCTTACTGTTCACACATATCGGATTGGCCTCTGTGATTATCTTTCGTGGCTTGTCCGTTTAGCTGAACAGGTTTATCGGATTAACCTGGAAGTATGTTTCTTCATGTCTAGGCGGTCATCAACACGATGTGTGGCCAGGGGATGCAGGAGCTGAAGTACTTGGAGGCTGGAGCCTTCATCTATACCAACGGCTGCATCGACAAGCTGGTGAACTGGATCCACAGCAACCTGTTTCTGCTCGGGGGCATAGCCCTGGGCCTGGCCATACCACAGGTAGACACACACACCGTCACTGACACACTGACGCTCCGACACATAAATGCTCATACACACACACACAAACGTCTCCGCTGCCACTAGTGAACGAAATACCTTCTTGTTATTCCTCTTCCTTGTTAGCTGGTGGGGATCCTCTTGTCCCAAGTCCTGATCAACCAGATCAAGGACCAGATCGAGCTTCAGAACTACAACCAGCTGCACCATTCTGATCCATGGGGCTGATCCACTGACATCCAGCACCATCCATCCATCCAGACTGGAGCAGCCTGGACCAGGACTGGGGATATTTGTATGGGAGGGTGTGTGGTGGGTCTTTATTGCCCTCTACTGGACATGGACCCAACTTGCATGTTGGTCAACTTGCAAGACAATACAATGATGCTTTCAGCCTGAGGAGATCCTGGTTGGGTATGGATTAGCCAGTTAAAACTGGCCAAGACCAAAATGCCAAATGTTTTTGAAAAAGTTTTTAAACCATCTGATCATCATATAACCCATCTCTGCTTATCATATATCTATCTATCTATCATGGTACTGGACATTGAAAATGGAAATAAAAGTAGTCTAAAGGCTATCAATCCTGTTATGTTAGTTTTTGTGAATATAGGTTACTGTGGGTCGCTGTTTAATGATTGGAAATAAGATCATGTTGTACATATTTTAGTGAACTTTGTATATAAGGCGTGGTTGTGTGTCTCCTGCCTGACAACCATCTCTGTTACAAATGATTTAATACTTTTCAGGGGTATTGACTTTTTGTAAAGTTTTTGATATTTCGATTTACGTTACAAATAGGTCTTCTCCCGTGGTATCTTGAATGATTGTTTTGAATGTTTCAAATACATATTTTGAGAAATAAGATGTTTATAGATCTTAATAAATATTTTCTTTTGACTGAATGATTGTGGGAGGCACAATACATACAAGTACAAACACTTTCCAACATGCATAAGCTTATAATAAACGCTTTTTATTTTCCATAACACTCGAGTGTTTAGCTTGGCATGAGCTGCATAAAGCTGCATAAATGATTGCAGAGATGAAGTCTCTAACGAAGTTACAAAACAAAAAAAAACATCACGTCACCAGAAAATAATCTAAAATGTTATCATCATATTATCATGTTTAAGATGTAAACATCTTTCTATTTATTATCTGCTCCATGTTGGGCAGTTATTCCAACGTGTGGTCACTATCCTTACTCCACAAGTCCTAACTCAATATCCTAACTCCACAGAACATATTGAAGGATTTCATAGAACTTTCCTCCAACTCCTCTCCCTCCATTAGTTTTATATGCCGACAGTAGAGGGTGCTGTGCCGCTTCAAATTGATGCAGGATGCAAGGGTATGCAGCACACTGTGGTTTTAAATATCAAGTTCAGCAGCTTGTCTCTCAGTCTTTCAACTACCCTCCAGTTGAAACAAGCTCTCGGACAAACGTGCAGTTGTTCCGTGGTTTAGTCAGTTTGGACCGGACGACATCCGGGGTGTCTACCCATCGCATTTAGCAGTGCATGCGCTGCCCTGCGTCCATATCGTGTGTTGGTTTTGGGAAGGTCAAGAAATCGTCTGCACGTTTACGCAAAGTGGAGGAAAACTGATCAACTTTTAGAGCTGAGATCAGCTTGCTCAAATACCAAATTGTTGTCATCGTATCCTATTTCCGGTGAGTGGACCATAAAACCGTAAAATGTTTCTTCTCTTGTGTGACATGTAGCCTACTCCAGTTCATTGTCCACTATCCCTGTCTGTTTACGTTGACCGCACACCCAGTATTGGTTCTGCTGGCAAATGAAATCAGACCAATCATATGGACCGCGTACTGCAGCCAAATGACTTGACTTGCATTTTATAAGTAGACCTATAACATTTTTAAATTTGTATAAAATGTGAATACATATCATTGTGGTGTGGGGAGTTTGATGGGTTTATTGTCATTCGGCTGTTCTGGAACAACAATGGATAGCCTACAACAGACTAATAACCTATGTCTTCCAGCATATAGTGGTTATCCTCATATGCCAACATTATATAGGCTACTGAGAGCCATAGGCCTACTGCGTGCTATAACCAGATGTTTGGAAGATATAACTCAATTATTGTGTAGGACAACTTGTCATGATGTAGTGACACTCATATGAAGTCGATCAGCCACCAGCATCGGCATGTGGAAGTTAGAATAATATGACGTGCTCTTATAAGGAACATATTATCGAGAAATACGTGATTGGTGCGTCTTGATGTGACAGCGCGGAGTGTTGTGTGAGAGATCAGATGTTCAGAGAGCAGGTCATTCAGGAGAGTCAAAAGGAAAGCGAACAGTCGACCGCCTTTAACCAGCGCTCCGCCGTGACAGATTTGTATAACGTTGTGGAATCCGCTTCTGAGCGTTCCAAAAGATAGCTGATTTACCCGTAAATATGCTTAATTTTTCAGACTGTGGAAAGTATACAGATTTAACATGTTCATAAAGATTTAGGCCCTTACTGTTATTAAGTTTTAAATACATTGGCTATTATTTCTACATTAACCATGCAAGATTCCACACCCAACTCCGTAGTCCACTGTTGATTCCACAACAGTCCCTGACAGTGTGAAGGGAATACCAGACACATTTACTACCCCTGTGGTTTGTGAAGATCCTTTTTTTAGCATGCGGCTCACCATGGCTCAAGCCTCCAGTCAGGTCTCCACCCAGGGTACGCGTCTGAACCCTGTAATCTGTCCCTGGCCTTGGCCACCACCCTGATTCTCTGCTGACTCAACGTAGCCTGCAAGGCCCGAAAAGGCTGAGTCGATGTACTAGGCGTTTGGTTCTGTGTGGAAAGAAAAATAAAGGCTAATTGTGTTTAGTCCCCGCCCAAACGGGAGCGCTTATAATTCAGATGAAACATATGGCACAACATTAAACAAAATGTTTCACCACGATATAGTGAGAGAGCTATAGGCAAACAAATACATCTGCACATGTTCACATGTAATCACAGACACACATACACACACACACACACACGCACGCACGCACACACACACACACACACACACACACACACACACACACACACACACACACACACACACACACACACACACACACACAGGGGGGCCAGGTGCAGGCCTCTTCTTCCTCCTCCTCTTTTTTGGACTCCTCATTCTTCTTAATTCACCTCCTTCTCTGCTTCCTCCTCCTCATCCTGGGTGTTCTTGCCCTCTGGTGTGTGGGTTGACCAGCTGTTGCATTTGGTAAATGTTGCTGAGTTATAGTGATGGTGTGTGTGTAAGAGATAGAGAGAGAGAGAGAGAGAGATACAGCAATAGCAGTCTGAGTGTTCTTGAGTCTTCTGCCTTCATTTGCTTTGGCAGGAGGAAGGATGTTAGGAGATAAAGGCTCTCATCTTAATGTTAGGGTGGTTTGTGTGTGTGTGTGTGTGTGTGTGAGAGAGAGAGAGAGAGCCTCCTGTGTCCAGGCCTGCCTGCTCAGCCAGAGGGAGGAGAGGGAGGGATGCAGATGTGTCCATCCTTGGCCATGTTGATGGTGCTAATCATGTTCCACTTGAGCATTGCAGGAACCTGGGAGGTTCGAACAGGGACACACGATCTCATTAGCAGAGCAGTGGAATGCCGTGTATGGGTGTGTGTGAGACATGACAGTGTGGTGGTATGTGGTATGGTGTGATCTGGTCCGAACTGGGGGTTGGATTGTGCTGTGCCATGTGTGTTGGGATGTGGTATGGCGAGAGGGTGAGGGGTGGCATGGCGAGGGGCTGTGTCGTGATTGTGCTACGGCAGGGGCGTGGTTTGATTGTTTGATGTGGCGAGTTGCTCTGGTGTGGCGTGCTGGCAGGGCGTTGTGTGTTATGGTGGGGTTGCGGTGTGTTGTGATGGTTTGGTGTGGCATGTTGCTATGGTGGGACGTGTCATGGAGTGGTGGTGTGGAAGGATGTGAAGATAGAGCCAGGTTATAATCAAGGGTGAGGGACAGTGATGAATTGAGTCATTAGCCTTCAACATGAACCAGTCTAGTAAACAGATGAGGTTGAGGGACCTGTGCATCTGCGAATGTTTGAAAGGGGTTACGATAATCATATACATTATAAATGATAAACTAATTGGGTCAAATTGCGTTCGGGATACGTTTTGTCAGTGAATCAAAAAAGATAAGTGTAGCATTGACATTGCTTTGGGCTCATAGTTATCTGTCATAAATATGAATGAGTAATTCAGCAGACTGCCAGCCATATGCTCGCTCTCTCTCTTTCTCTTTCTCTCTCTCTCTCTCTCTCTCTCTCTCTCTCTCTCTCTCTCTCTCTCTCTCTCTCTCTCTCTCTCTCTCTCTCTCTCCCTCTCTCTCTCTCTCTAACTCATCTCTTCAGTGCTGATAGAAATGGCTGCTAAAAGCCCACCACTGCACATGACGTGTGTGACTCACATCAGCGATGATGCGGTTGCCCTCGGTAACGCTGCGGATGGTATTCTCAGCCTAATCTGGCAGAAGAGCAGGTGTGAGACAGTCACTTAGATAGCTGAGGAACCAGTCAGTTAGTGAGATAGGTGATGAAACAGCCAGTAAGTCAGTCCATTACACGGCTGAAGATACCAGCAGATACGCAGCCAGTCAGGGACCAGCCAATAAACAGCCAGTCAATCAGAGAAACAGCCAGTCAGAGAGAAGAGGTCCATCCTTGGTAAACACCAGTCTTGTTTCCTAGTGATGGACGGCCTGTTAGAGAGGGGCTCTGCATGGAGACCTGAGTCACATGAAGCCCAGCAGGGCTGCATGGCTATCAGCACTATCAGTAAGATACCACTGTTCTCACTGAGGGGGATATTACCCCTTTTCAAATGAAAACAGCAAGATAATTCCCACTTGGATTATCTTGAGATATAAAGCTTCAAAGCACTTAGTTTTGATTTGTTATCTTGTAACACCGTTTTGTATTTTTATTTGACTTTATGACTCACAGTCTTAATAAAAAACAGGAACAGACCTTCATGTATCATTTTTCATTGCTGCAGTCACAGCAGTATCCTCAGACCCTAATCCTGCATTTGGTGTGTGGTGTGTTCTTTCCCCAGACTTCCCTGCTCCTGCGTGGTGTGAAGGATGGGCCTCTGATCTCACACCCACTGTGGGAACTGTCAGCGCTGCGCTGTAATTGGCTGGCTGATTTTCGGTGTTCGTGGTCATGGCCAAGAGCCCAGAGGTGAAACTGGCCGTGTTCGGCAGAGCAGGGGTGGGAAAATCCGGTAGGTTTGTCTTATTCTCTCCTCTCTACTTTTCTCCTCTTCTCTTGACTTCACTCTTCTATTATCTCTTCCTTTCTCTCCTTTTCTCTCTTTCTCTGTTTTTTTTTCTCTCTCTCTTTGTCTTTTCTGTCCCCCGTTTTTTCTCACTCTGTGCCAGTCCAAAGATCTGTAACTGTTTTATCTCGTCTGTATCGCTCTCATTTTCATCTTGCCAGTATTTCTGTCAGGTTTGATATCTTCAATCCCCTTCAGAACAAACTTTGAGCAGTCTGCCAAAAACCTCATACGCAAATGGTTGTTAATTCTTTCAGTCCTACTTGTCATTTACCAAGTAACAATCAATCAATCTTGCATTCAATCATTCTGTTACTCATGAGGTCGATGACCCAGCCAGAGAGATAAGTTACCAACACTATCTACAGTGTCCAACAGGATAACACGGCATACATTTCACGCCGACTGCTAATTAAAACCGATTTCTGTCTGTGGTAATCTACTGTGCAGGAAAACATTCCTTTCACTTGTCTAAGAAGCCCACCTATGTAATACCAGTGCAGCTGGAGGTCATTGGAAAGGCCTGTCATGAAAACTCCAATAAGGAGACATGTGGTTCAGATAGATAGATTCATGATAACCCTGTTCCCCCAAGGCCTCTGGGGCTCCCAGGCAGCTGCATGTGCCCCCTTGGAGCCCAGTGATCAGGACACCAGTGGAACAATAGAACATAATACAATGTAATACAATAACAACAGGATTGGATGTAACAGAATGCAAGAGCAAATATTAGAATAGAATAGAAGAGAGTATGATGCAATATATTTGAGTACGATAGAATACAATGGAAAAGTATACAGTTTGATAGAAAAAATATATTGCAATGAAATGTTCATTTGTACTGAACATTGACTTCAAAGGATATAGACTGTAGATTACAGTTTTGCACAAAACAAGCACAAAAACTGTTTTTCCCAGCGTCTCAGTGCCTGTCTGTCTTCACAGTGTGTGGTAAAGTGGAGATAAAAAGAGTCGGAGACCTATTGTCCCAGCACAGTGTGTCCTGCTGTAAACGTCAAGGCCCAAGTGAGGGGAGGTGGATGATGATACATGCAGGAGACCTGCTTTGTATCGCACATCCTGCTATCTGCTGCAAAGCGTTTTCTTTTAGAATCCAATCACAGCCTTGAAAGCGGAGGTCGCCGAGTTCCCGCTCCTGGAAGACGAGGTCATTAGTTTCCCCGGCTGTTCAGGTGCATTTCTGTGATCGTAAAGCCTGTCAGTGTCTGAGGGCGACTGTGGTTGAAAGGAAGCGGAAAATCGGTCAGCATCGACCGAGAAGACGAACTAGAAGGAGAGATCATGAGAGGAGAGAGACCTTGAGAGAGGAGAGACATTGAGAGAGGAGAGACCATGAAAGAGGAGAGACCTTGAGAGGAGAGACTATGAGAGAGGACAGACTTTGAGAGGAGAGACCTTGAGAGAGGAGAGACCTTGAGAGGGGAGAGACCATGAAAGTGGAGAGACCTTGAGAGGAGAGACCATGAGAGAGGACAGACCTTGAGAGGAGAGACCTTGAGACAGGACAGACCTTGAGAGGAGAGACCTTGAGAGGAGAGTCCATGAAAGAGGAGAGACCTTGAGAGGGGAGAGACCATGAGAGAGGAGAGACCATGAGAGAGGAGAGACCATGAGAGAGGATGTTGGAGATGATGGCAGAGCTGATAAGAGACGATGATTTATCTGATTCACTGGAATCACCACAGGACACAACTATGTTCTCATACCAGGTGTTCACCAGGCCTATTCGTATATTAAAAATACAAAACATAGTTATGTAACATGAGTCATCTCTACAATACATGGCTGGAACCATCCAGTAGATTCCAACCAAAGTCAGCTGGAGTGTGTTGGAGAGAAGTATTCCACCATGGCTTCATAGTACTTCACAGCCAGAGCATGGTCGACGAGAGGGAGAGGGGAGAGCTGTGGTGGGGCCGGGGGTGATTAGGAGAGGGGGAGGGAGAGTGCATAAAGGCTTTCCAGGGCCAGATGTGGGTGTAATTGCTTCCTAGTCCGACTGTGACCACGGCTACCTCTGTGACCCCTCCCACTCAGGCCTTGATTGGCTGACAGCCACTTGAGTTAGCTTTGAAGCCGGGGTTAGAGGTTGGGTCAGCAGGAGAGACAGACACACACCCACACAATATATCTCCCTAACTCAGATACCTGCACATATCCCCAAATATAATATTATACAAAATAATAATACTCAATGTTGGCGTTTTACGGATGGATTATTAATGGATGGATAGATGTTGACATACAGTACTGGAAGGTGCCACAGTGAGTTGTTCTGCCAGGCTCTGTCTCATATATGACATTGTTCCGTAGCACCATGTGGCTCAGAGCTGTTTTAATTCCCCAGACTGTCAGTTTCACCTTCCCTCAAAAAAGTGATTCTGTCTTGGCTTGGGACTGTGGACTGGTGGTGAGTGTGTGTTTGTGTGTGTGTGTGTGTGTATGTGTGTATGTGTGTGCTAGAGGTACAGGGGGGTTATTAATGGGATCTATTTCTGTAGACGAACAGGAGCGTGATGGAGAAGTGATGGTGAGCACGCTCATCAGACAGGGCTGTGGAGAGTCAGCAGAGACACGGAGAGACTGGAGAGAGAGACTGGAGAGAGAGACTGGAGAGAGAGACTGGAGAGAGAGACTGGAGGTACTGGGGTGATCTGGATCCCACTAGTCACCAAGAAGAGAGGGAGAGAGGCAGACAGACAGGGCTAGGGTAGGGCAGACAGGCTCACTGACAGGCAGACAGACAGACACGCTGATGGATGGGGACAAAAAGGGAGAGAGAGCAAAATGCTGAATGAGAGAAATAAATACAGAAATATACAGAGAGGGAGGGAGACAGACTGAGAGACAGAATAAAGAATAAAGAGTCCTAATCATGTGTATTAAGTGTATTGACTGGCAGGTTATCTGACTGCTGTTTCCAAGGCTGTGGTTTATTGACACACAGGAGGTAGTTGGTGTCTGGAATGGGTATAAATGGGTAAAAGTTCAGTACGTCTGTCAGTCAGACAGGCACCCACACACTCATCATCACAAAAACACCCACAATATTGGATGTTCTTTTGGCCTGAGTTTAACTCTTTTATCTGGGAATCCAGAAGTGGAAATGGAGTTTATTGAGTGTGAAAAGCAGCCCCATAAAAGGACCCGTCTGCCCGACTGCTAGCTCCTCAAACATCCTCACGCTCTCACTCTCACTCTGTCTCTTTCCTTCTCTCTCTCTCTCTTTCTCTCTCTCTCTCTCTCTCTCTCTCTCTCTCTCTCTCTCTCTCTCTGTCTCTCTCTCTCTCTCTCTCTCTCTCTCTCTCTCTCTCTCTCTCTCTCTCTCTCTCTCTCTCTCTGCCTCTCTCTCTACATATATGTTTCTCTCTTTCTCTCTAATTATCCTTACCTCCCTGCCTCTCCGTCTCTGTCTGTCTCTCTCTTTCTCCATTATTCCTGAGGCATAGAAAGGTAACAATAATACAAGTCTGCATGCTGTTCCAGAAAGACCGCTGTTTATGGTTTCCAGCGGCAGGAGCTGACCATGAATCAGCTTAATGCAAGTAGCTCACTCAGGAAGGGTCTAAACACACTCTCACACTGCATGGACAGGGCACACACACGTGCACGTGCACGTACACACACACGCACACACAGGCACATTCACACACATTACACATTAGCTACAGATCAATTTAAATGGTGTTCTCATTTTGACCGAGTGCTTTGGACCTCTCGGTATTCCGCTTATATGATTGAATGACCACTCTCTCACAGATGTGAAATAGGCTTGAAGACCAGGAACAACCATATCCATGGATGCACCCAACGTAAACAAGACGTCTCTCCTCTCTCTCTCCTCTCTCTCTCTCGCTCTCTTTCTCTCTCTCTCTCTCTCTCTCTCTCTCTCTCTCTCTCTCTCTCTCTCTCTCTCTCTCTCTCTCTCTCTCTCTCTCTCTCTCTCTCTCTCTCTCTCCTCGCTCTCTCTTGCTTTCTCTCTCTCTTTTGCTCTCTTTCTCTCTCCTTCATCACGGTGGGCTGCATTATGCAAGCCCACGATTGCCCTGTTCAAGGAGGGCTTGTTCAGGAAATTAAGCATCTCCAGGAGGAAGGGAATCTGTGATTCGAATGGACGTTGTTCCCGTCCATCTGGGTTTTAATCTTCCCTGACTCCTTCCCTGAAGTGCTGTGCTCTCTAATTCAGGTCCAAAGGTCCAATTTTCAAAAATGTGCCCACTATATATGTTGTAAAGGGGGAGGGATATGGGCAGTTTTTAAATTTTTTATGGGAGCCAAAAGAAAAAAAACCTTGTTGGCTTCCCTGCCCCAGTCCACAAGCATGTAGATGTGCTGATGGTTGTCTGATTGTTAACAGGCCCCTGCAGTCATGTGTTGTTGTGTTGTCTGAAAGCAGCAGTCTGCAGAAGGCTCTCGTGTCCCGGCTGCTGGGGGACTCACAGCCGGCGGCTCGACTCCACCTGCATCTCTGCACTCTGCAGGTAGTGATGAAGGCAATCAGAGGGTGTGCCAGCTCACGAGCAGGCCATGGACCTGTGGGTTTAGCCCTGCTTGGCAAGTCTGAGCCGCACCCGAAGATATGCTTTCAAACACAAATCAATTCCTGTGAAAAGACATTCGAAAGTTAGTTGGCACACACAGTCATACTTTCATCCTTATCACCTTAGAATATTACATTTCTATGTGTAGCAAATCAAAGACCACATAAATGATACACATTTCGTTAAAGGACAAAGTGCAAATTCCTAGTAACCACCATCCTTGCATTGGGGGGGAAAGTCAGTATATTTTTCCGTGGAACGCAGACGTTCTATAATGCAGACATTCTAGAAAACTTCTCAGCCTACTGCATTAACTACTTTGTGTTTTTCCAGTTCATGTTAGTTCTGGAGAGCTGCTATAGCCACACATTGTATATGCCTTAGGTAATCACTGTGCTGAGCAACTCTGTGCCATGTTACACGTTGCATGGTGTATGTAATGGGTTTGGTGAGTTACGACTTGCTTATGTTGCTCGTGTGTGAAATGGTTGTTTGGCGTACATAGGGGCACTGGCACTATATGTTTTGAAAGACCAATACTGAGCAAACATATCTAATAGCCATTTATTACCAAAAGTATTTATTTGATTTTGTAGTCTGTATTCCACTTCAAAGGTTTCCTTAGAGCCCAAAATGGCTTTTTGTCTTTGATGTCCTTGATTGCGAAACTTCCAGGATCATTTTGGACTTGTTTTAACTCTAAAACACACACAAACAAGCTCCCACACACACACACACCCAAACAAGATTGTAAGGTATTGACTGACAAATGGACAGCACACAGACAGTAATTCTTGTTTTGACCTGGGATGGATCCAAGGAGCATCCTAGAGAGCTGTTACACTCTGCACAAGCAGAGAGACACTTTCATGCACTTACTGCGAATGAAGCACAGAGCTTGCTTGTTGTGATAATGAGTTGGAATCAAAAAACGAAAAGAAACAAAAGTAGCCATTCTCTTGAATGTCCGACAATAACACTGTTGATTTACATCTCTGTCGAAGCCTACTGTGGGCCAACCTATAACCCTCCCCTCATCCTAGTGATTTAGTGGCCCACAGGGAGTGTTGTTGTCTGGTAGCATGTGGCCTCTATGCCATAAATATCACTCAACCAGGGGCTGGCCTGACGCCAACCCAAACAAGAAGTAGAATATTCAAGCATGTCAGAGAGAGAGGGAGAGAGAGAGAGAGACGGAGGGAGGGAGAGAGAGAGAGAGAGAGAGAGAGAGAGAGAGAGAGAGAGAGAGAGAAAAGAGCAGGAAGGACCTTCTCAGTCTGTCCGCAGCAGAGGCTGCTCAGGAGGGGAAGGGTTCTCAGAGGCGCTCTGTGGAGGCACCAGGAAGCACAGACACTCAGTCCTGCTCCCTTGTCTGTCAGCGGGCTGAGGGCTCACCCCCGCCTGCGGGGAGTCACTCATCGACTTGACTATTGGCTGCCTGCGGAGAGAAGATAGAGGGCGATGACTGGGGAAGAGAAGGGGGGACAGGAGAGAGGGAAGCAGAGAGGAGGAGGAGAGAGGAAATGAGAGGTGAAAGAAGAGTTGAGAGGCGTGTGGGAGAGTAGGGGTGACAGGAAATGAAGATGGGGGCCGCATACAGGGAGGGGCCAGAGACTGTGTTGTGTTGCCTGTGTACGGACTGCGTGCATGGAGGGTGACGAACAGGCTTCTGCATGTCTGATGCTGTTGAAAGTCTATGCTCGTGTGTGCACGTGAGTGTGTGGGTGCACGTGTGTGTTTGTGTGTGTATGTGTGCGGCTGGGTGAGTATTCCATTTCACAGACAGTTTGTAAATTGTTTTGCTTTCAAACCTTGGATAGCATACATTACATGCTTTACTTACTGTACACTATCAGAGATTGTGACAGGCTGATAATCGCTCCTATGCATCAGGTCAATACGTCATTGGCTAACCATGTAAACTGCACAGAGGGAATGAAAAGCACTGCGTAGATGTAATTACATTCTTCTACAGGAATGAGGCATGTGATATGTTCTTCCCACACACTGGCACTCAGGGTCCACCAACGAGCTCTTAACTTTGATTGAAATGGATTACATTAGCATCAGCCCTCTCCTATCCTCTCTCCTCTCCTCCTTTCTTCTCCTCACTCCATCTCTTCCTCCCCTTTCATCTCCTCTCCTCTCTCCACCTCTCCCTTTCCTCTCCTCTTTGCTCGTTTCCCCTCCCCCTCTCCATCTCTTCTTCCTCCTCCCCTCTCCTCTCCTCTCTCCATCTCTTCCTCTCCTCTCCTCTCTCCATCTCTTCCTCCACTCTCCTCCGCTCTCTCCATCTCTTCCTCCCCTCTCTCAATCTCTTCCTCCCCTCTCCTCCCCTCTCTCCATCTCTTCCTCCCCTCTCCTCCCCTCTCTCCATCTCTTCCTCCCCTCTCTCCATCTCGTCCTCTCCTCCCCTCTCCTCCCCTCTCTCCATCTCTCCCTCCCCTCTCCTCCCCTCTCTCAATCTCTTCCTCCCCTCTCCTCCCCTCTCTCCATCTCTTCCTCCCCTCTCCTCCCCTCTCTCCATCTCTTCCTCCCCTCTCTCCATCTCGTCCTCTCCTCCCCTCTCCTCCCCTCTCTCCATCTCTCCCTCCCCTCTCCTCCCCTCTCTTTCTCCCCTCTCCTTCCATCTCTCCCTCCCCTCCTCCCCTCTCTTCATCACTTCCTCCCCTCTCCCTCCCCTCTCCTCCCCTCTCTTTCTCCCCTCTCCTTCCATCTCTCCCTCCCCTCTCCTCCCCTCTCTCCATCTCTTCCTCTCCTCCCCTCTCCTCCCCTCTCTCCATCTCTCCCTCCCCTCTCCTCCCCTCTCTCCATCTCTTCCTCTCCTCCCCTCTCTCCATCTCTTCCTCTCCTCCCCTCTCTCCATCTCGTCCTCTCCTCCCCTCTCTCCATCTCTCCCTCCCCTCTCCTCCCCTCTCTCAATCTCTTCCTCCCCTCTCCTCCCCTCTCTCCATCTCTTCCTCCCCTCTCCTCCCCTCTCTCCATCTCTTCCTCCCCTCTCTCCATCTCTCCCTCCCCTCCCCTCTCCTCCCCTCTCTTTCTCCCCTCTCCTTCCATCTCTCCCTCCCCTCTCCTCCCCTCTCTTCATCACTTCCTCCCCTCTCCCTCCCCTCTCCTCCCCTCTCTTTCTCCCCTCTCCTTCCATCTCTCCCTCCCCTCTCTCCATCTCTTCCTCTCCTCCCCTCTCCTCCCCTCTCTCCATCTCTCCCTCCCCTCTCCTCCCCTCTCTCCATCTCTTCCTCTCCTCCCCTCTCCATCTCTTCCTCTCCTCCCCTCTCTCCATCTCTTCCTCTCCTCTCTCCATCTCTTCCTCCCCCTCACACTGCCCTCCCCGCAGCCTCCTATTGTCCCTGGGATGGAACAGGATGTGCTCAGAACTCACCTTATCTATTCCCTCTCTAAAGGCCTTCAATCAGCCTCAGCACCCACACACGCTCTCCCCCTATTCAACTGCTGCAATCTTACTTCACACAATGGAACGCCCGCGAAAGGGTGCGTTTGTGTCACAGGAAGGTGGGCTTCTCTTTACTTCACTCACGTTCTGTCTCTCTCTTTCTCTCTCTTCCTTTCACTCTCTGTTTCCCTCTGCCTCTCTCCTTCACGGATTATATTGTGTCTGCTATCTATTGACTTATTTTTAGACCCTTGCCAACGCAAGCGCTGATAATGTCCACCTCCATCTCGCCCTATGGCCACTTTGCAAGCACTCAGTGCCGGAGTTTGCCGCCTTAAAGGAGTGTGAGTCATCGCTCGGATTTTTCCCTCTTGTAACAAAAAATCTGCCCATTCCCTCCCTCCTCCCTCCCCCACTGTGTGTCAGGAGATTGAGAGTGCTCTTACAATTTCATGATGGATCTATTAAGTCGTTTCTTTCTTGTCCTTTAAGAGAGGTGGGTTATTAGGAAATACGCTGCTTTATGTTTCCTTTTTTTGGAACCACTTGGAAAATTAAGACAACACACACACACACACAGACTCACACACAGCTCTGTCTTATCTGGTCGGTCGTCCACCCACTCTTCACATCCAATCAAGTTCTGATTCATCTGTGCCTTTAAAAGAAGTTCCCCCCTCCCTAGATGTCAACATGATTGTCAATTGCTCTCAAGTCATGAAGCTCATGTCATTTTCATTATATGTTCATAAAAACATTCATCAGCTTGTATGAAGTGTATTGGCGTAACATCTGGATATGATTTGGCCAGAGCAATAAACCTACAAAAGCCACTTGTTCGTTGTACCTCTCGGACATGGCTGCTTTGATCTCTCAGTGATCCTAATGGTTTTCGCAATCAAAGCTATACAGCAGTCTGTGTTCGAAATAGGGTCCTCCACACTCAATCACAGACATCAGTCTTAAAACCACCGACAAAGACTACATTCTCCAACTCCCAGATTAGAAGGACAACACAAGAGGTATCAGATGGGCAAGACAAAACCAGAGTATCACCTTCAACTGACTAAATCTAGTGTACTTGATCCCAAACCCCACTGCATCTCACTTATCATCTGGGTTACACATGAGGAAGGCTGAATAGGAGTTAAGCTCATATTGTTTAGTGACCAAATGAGTTGGAGATCCAGTGTGTTATCAGAAACTCGATGCCCTCTGTAAGTCCAGCCCCAGCCAGCTCAGCCAGCTCAGCCTTTCAGCGGCACAGAGAAGTGTGAAATCATAGCCGCCCTGGTGCCCTAGTTAACGCAGCCTTGGGGCTTTGAGGAGAAAGACTCCATCTCTCTGTCTCTCACTCCCTCTTGCTCGGTCTCTCTTTCTGGAGGTTTCTCTTCTGTTTAGCATCTCTCTCACTCTTCCTCCCTCTTTCTTTCGTGTTCTTCCGGTTATCACCTTCTTGGCTCGGACTCGCTCCCTCTCTTCATCTCTCTCCCGCCCCTCTCGCTCTTATGGAACACCTTTAAAGTGGAGGGACTCGGGTTTCACGGCCCCTTTCAGTCTCTCTCAAAGTGAAACGGGAGACTGGGCCCGGGGAGACCTGTTTCCAGCTATCTCTGTGGCCTGCACACCTGTGTGGGTGTGTTCAAACCCGAGATATCATCAGCTGCAGGTGATCAGGGGGCACTGAGCACGTTGGATGGGGAAGACAAGGTCAAATAATGGGATGGAGTACAGTATGTACTTTGTTTGCATGTGTTGCTCATGCTCTCTAGGTCTGTGCTGCCCTGTGTTTTGCACATTGGGCCTATTTCTAATGGACTGCATGTGCATGTTGTGTTGAAACAAGAGAGAGAGAAAGAGAGAGAGAGAGAAAGAGAGAGAGCGAAAGAGCCAGGGGACTTTCAGTACTAAGAGAAGGGTTCTCCTGGCGGTACATGTATTCATTAAAGAGTAATAGAGATGGCGTGCGAGCACAGGATACTCCTCAAATACAATCAGACCACAGTGAATCATGATCCCTATCACCATACCAAACTTAAAGACATGCTTAATACATCAGGCCTATGCTTTAACCTCTGTGTCAACAGTCACCTAAGTAAACAGTTGGATGTTTCGATCAACAACCAATCAGAGTCTGTAATACTGTTACGTAACATGCCAAATGGTTGTTGATACAAATAGTTAGGCTCCTTTTCTTGGTTTCTAGATAGATTGTTCCAGATTTATCAAAGGGAATGTACTTAATACTTCAAATCATAACCCCTGTATTAAGAATAAACAAAATATTGATAAGTAGACTATCATTCACTATTGACCTTCAACGCAAGAAAGCTGGATTAACAAATACGTGCTCTGTCATGTTCCTGTGAGGCAGTGAGTGTGGCACGCTTTGGAGTGGCATTGATTTATTGACTCAACAGGCCACTGGCCAGCCAGGACGGTTGATGGCTTAATTGCAGACAGAATTATCACGGCACCACGGCTGCAGGCTGGAGGGAAATCAATCAAGAAGCCAAATAAAGCTCTCAAACTTCTGGAGTGTGTATAACACACTCTATAAACAGAAGCAGGGCTGAGTGGATGGTGTGTGTGTGTTGAGGCCGGAGGCCGGAGGCAGACAGACCTCTCTGGTGTTTAGATGAAGGTATTCATTTCCTCCGCCCGGGCTCTCCAAGGCGTATATTTTATGATTAATGACGGTGTTAAATTAAAGAAAGGGATTTGCTTATCCGAAGTTTGGTGACGCTGTTCTGTGCGTTAGATTTACAGGACTCATTTATTTGCTTTTTTGGATGACGAGGGTACTTCAGGAGAGTTGGTAAAGTAGGTGGCGAGAAAGAGGTAGAGTGTGTATGTGTGTGCATCATATTCTTCACACAAACATCAAAAGTACAGCTGTAAACACATTTGCTGAAGCAGCCATCACATTATATCTCTGGGTAAGTAGCGGTAAGTTTGACGTGAAACATTGAGTCATTCTGACAGCTAGCGTTCCATCTCCTTTGTCTTAGCCATGTTCTAAATCATATTTATAGGAACGAGGCTTATTGGCAACCTCAATCATATGCGTTTTTCGCTAATGAGCGGAAAGGGGAAGGATGTAAAGGGTGTAGTCATGCAGACGCAAGGCAGATCTGTGTCGACCGACAACAGATAATTGTCAGTAATGAATCCCATAATAATCTCATGAGAGAGGAAGGGTAATACGTTGATGATATTAGGCCTATCTAACTAGATGGAAATGCTGTCTACGTTTTCTGGCAGCAGTGTCTGTAGTGGAAGTCGCCCCTGACTGCAGAGCAGTCCCTGAGCACGTCAACATCCATGTATCTCACTGACGTTGATGACCTTTCAATCTGCATCCGAGACCAAATAGAAGGCCTGTTACTGCGGCAACGCAGAGAGCTCTGAGAGTCTGGTGATGGTAAAAGGCATGCTGGGAAAGCTGGGTCTGGGTGCTGAGTGTTGACATTGGGAGTCTTGACCCAGACCACAGGAAGTGGTCTGGATATTTTGTTGTTGCTTGCTTTGTCAAAAGCAAATTTTGTGGCATTTGACGCTGTTCTGTGGAGCTGGAATGAGCCGTGCTGTGGTTTTGTCACAAGCCACTGTATGAACCTCCAACCTTGGTGTGATGCTTAATTGTAATTCCAGTCATGATTTCTGAAACTCTTATTCAAGAAGAAAGCAGCAGACAGGCCTGAAAGCACACATTGCAATGCAAAGCCCAAATCAATTCTTTATTCGGTTCACTTGAAATGCCAGGTGCATACAGTATCTGCTCAAAGTGCAATAAAAGAAGCCAGCAAAACTCAAAGCATTGTTGCATGCATAGCAACTAATATCATATATAGGCGGCGCTATAAAATCGCACACATAAGCGCACACACATCTGTTCGTTCTAGGCTTGATTTCATCTGTTCTTATTCATGAGCAGAGTCTATCGCAAATCGATCATCACATCCATCTCAACCAAATCTATACAACATCTCAGAGTATCTCTGGACCATAATCCACCCCAGAAACTGATTGGACACACGTGAAGGGGAGAGTCACGAGGCAGCCACACACACACACACGCACACACACACACATACACGTACACTTACACAATGTTGATATCAGAAAAGGTGCTGCTTGAAGTTTGTGTGTAGATCCCATGGGTTTTCCCTCCCAGGTTTGAGACGTCAGACAGACTGAACATGAGTCTCCTCCAGTGGAGTTGAGGGATGCAGAGACGGGTGGAGCCAGTTCTCCAGCCCGTCTACAAGGAGCCCCCTAGCTCTGTGTGTTTACACTATGCTATGGAAACCCACTCCAGACGAGTCAATGATTCACCACAAGATGATTGGATCTCCCAGCGCTAAAGTAAACCATAAGCAGACGGACGTCTCTAAAGGACACTGTTCCAGTCGAGGTCGCGAGACACCAAATAACGTCATGAAACGTGAGAATGGAATTCAGTCATGGAGGTTTTGTGAGGATATTGTTGTGTAATGCACCTGGGAGAGGCAGTGTTTAGATGGCAGCTAGCTGCCAACTCCTCTGGTCTTTGAGGTCCTTTGGTCTGATTGAGGCCAGAAATTAAGGAATGGGATCTTAACAACAGTCCGAAGGATCAGGCTAAGACACACAAGCACACGTACAAACATACCCCAAAACACCCTCACACACACACGAGTACACACATACATCATTACATACATACCCACACATGAGCACAGATATGGGACAAAGTCAGTATCTCCCAGGCTGTGTAGTGGTGTGCTTGGGAGTCTGGTGAAACCAGAGTAGCCTGCAGGGTGTCTGTGTGCTGGCTGCAGTTGAGCCACTAGGAGGGTGGTGAATGAGTAACATGGCACTAGTCCAGAACAAGGAGCTGGACGCCACTAATTGCCAGCTCTTTGTTTGTAGCCAGAATGCCATTCTCCCTCTAATGTACTACATGTTGCGTGTAGGACAAAAAGAGGGCTTTGGTGAATACCTCCCATGGACTCTGTTGACGCAAGAGATCAAATGCAAAGCCCCCCCCCCCCCACACCCAACCTCTCTTTCTGTCACTTGTTGGTAGGTCTTGGAAAATAAACCTGTTCCCGGGCTTTAGAACATGAGGAAACTTTGACATTTGATCCTTTTGGCAGATACTTTTATCCAAAGCATATAATACTACAGTGCAACAACAATGTCTCCATGACTACAATGCAACAATAACATCTCGATAACAGTATCTAGCTTAAAAATGTATAGATTAATATAAAAAAATAAACAGATACAACAAAAATACTACTACCACAGTGCAATAATCACATCTCATTTCCTCATCTACAGGACCCCAACATCAGTGTCTGTGGCTGTCTCAGCCTGTCTGTCGGTTATTTATTGTCCTTATTGCACCAGGCTCAAGATCTTTCCCAGCTCAGTTATTGAGCACAATGCCACTCTGGTTCTATTGACTCTGGGCTGTAGAGGCTATTGATCCTGGCAGTAAGACACCCACTGCAGAGCGTCCAGCTGCTAGCAAACTTTTAGACCAAGTGAGGATCAAGTTCGGTCTTCTCCAATGCTAGGAAGAGCTTTAGCTGTGCAGGAGTGGGCGGTGTGGCAGTAACGGGCTTTAGCCTGGACCAAGTCTCAGTGAGCTGATGGATTTACAGATCTGAAGTCCTGCTCATGAACCTGTCTGTGTAGAAACTTGCTGTACCAGTTGTATGTTTGGTCTTGGTTAGCAGTGAGGGTTTCAGACCCCAGTTTAAGGAGTCAAAGAGTGAGAGGGGAAGGAATAGGGCTCAGTGGTAGAGCTTGACTGCAGATCAAGAGGCCACAGATTATAATCCCTCTTTAACACTGCTGTGGATGAAAGTGTCAATGATAACATTACTATATCAAGAATGTCTGGGCTTACAGAGGTGCCTCAGTACGAGAATGCATCTAAAATGTAATTAGTACTCTTGGCATTGTATTAAATTAATAAATGTGTTGAAGCTTTTACACTGTACAAATGCTTACTCAAAACAATTAAGCATCAAAATAATGTGTTCATCAGTCTTTACATACAACAACCATGACGGTTTTAACCAACTTGGATCTAAATTTGATTGTTTTGTGACTGAATTTGGAACAGTTCATAATTTTTTTTCTATATTCTGAAATCAAATTGTATAAAAAAACACGAAGTAACTAAACATCCGTTGTATGCTCTGGCAGCGGTAAATTGTATTTATACTGTGACGCTCCTTGTTGTGTTTATATGTGGGAGTCAGGTGGCTGAGCGGTGAGGGAATCGGGCTAGTAATCCGAAGGTTGCCAGTTCGATTCCCGGTCATGCCAACTGACGTTGTGTCCTTGGTCAAGGCACTTCACCCTACTTGCCTCGGGAGAATGTCCCTGTACTTACTGTAAGTCGCTCTGGATAAGAGCGTCTGCTAAATGATTAAATGTAAATGTTATATGATATAAAGTCCTGAAATTCAATGTTCAGAGACACTGGAGTCATGAAAATCAACAATGGAAGACAAGATTCAGTGTAGATTTCACCATACCTGCCTGCATTGTCTACCAGACTTCGCTTTGAGATTAATTGAATGTTGCACGACATGCAGTCCTTGTTTGAGAACATATTTAAGTGCCTTAGCAGGGGAATGTGCTTCTTTGCTTAGCAGAACCATAGTGTGTAAAACAAGGAGTTGAAACACGTAATTCAATGAAGAGCCATTCAATTAGGGGGCATGGGGGAGTATTTGAGGAACACGAAAAGCATGAGATTGTTGACAGGCTTCCACTAATGAAAGGTGGCTTTGTAAGAATTGTCTCATGATGTCTCATTGGGCATTGCACCAACTGATATTATATAATTGTTTATTGTCTTTAATGTGCCGACAGCAATTTGAATATGTGACAGTTTCATGAATAACTTAATAGTGTATTACGTAACATGATTATGATCGTGATCATGCTCAGGCCACTCACAGTTCCACATTCTTGTGGAAAGACAAACTGCTGGAACCAAAACTGAAGCTCCTACGTCTCCGTAAACAAAACACTTCCAATTCAAAGAAAAGACTTGACGGGGGTTAAAAACAAAATAAAATGTGTCAGAGGCTGTCCATTTGGCATTATAGCTCCTCCTTGTAGTGGCTAATTACATTGGGGAAAAAGCGACGGCAGGATGATGAATGTTCCCCTCCAGTTCAAAGGCAAAGCAATTTTCCCCATTGTCACGCTGTAGAAAGCTGCAGTGTTGCCGCTTGACGCTATGAAAGCAATACCCTCCCAGTTTCAAGTAGACCACTCAGACCTATTCAGAGTTACTGAGGCGTGTGTCGGCCCCTGTGGTGAACACCACCACTGTTGGAGAACAATGACAGTGGAGCGGACCAAGAGTGCAAACTCACACACACACACACACTACTTTACACACATACACCACCTTGCATGTCCTCATGGAAACACTGCAGCAAGATTCCACTGTTGACTGTCCGAGTTTGAGTTATGAGCTTTCCAGAGTGGCTGAGGAGGATATTTAGCTGTGTCTCTCTTGACACTAGCTACTCAGGGAGGGAGGGTGGAGGAGAGGGGGGTGGGGGGGGGGGTTGAGGGGGCGGTTGATGGACGGTCGTAGGGGAGGTCCAACTTTGAAGAATGGGGCCTTTGTAGCCTTGCTGTCACTGTTACCAGAGGAGGCCTTGGCGGTGGTCCGCTGGCAGCCTTACAGAGCATCCTCCAGTCCCATTAGCCATGTCTCTTACTGGGTGGGAGGGGGGGAATAATAACACTGATAAACAGCCCTGCTTACAGCCAGTGACATGTAACCTGCCCCTACCTGTCGTATCTCTCAGGTAGAACAGATAGATGGGGGGGCCCTGACAGAGCAGGGGAGGGAGGGGGAGGATGGGGGGGAGGGGAAGGAGGAGAAGGGAAGGGAATGGAGGGCAGGGGGGGCACAGGAGGATGGAGGGGAGCCAGGCTCCCACCTCCAGAGCAGAGCTCCAGAGAGAAGCGTTACTGTACCAGCAGACAGCCTGGCACAGTTGGGCCCCTGGTCTCTGGGAATATGAATTGGATTACATGGTGGTGGGTTCCTGGTCCAGAATTTCCAGGAGTAGATCATGTTATATTTAGCATCTGAGAAAACTCAGAGGGAGAGCGCCGGCCCCGAACGATAAGGCAGCAGCAGAATGAAGGGAACGATGAATGTTTGGTTCCGTTGGAGCGGAACGTCTTAGCTCATCAGTTAACGAGACGGTAACATACCAAGTGATGCTGGGAGGCTCCCGAATGACTCAACGTTTTAGCATCCCTGCCCCGTGCCGATTGGTAGATGAAAGGAGGGCTAATGATATCAATGAGCGCTCCTCAAGCTGTATATCTATACAGTATAAGATGGGTTCGCAAGGCTGGAACCATGTCAATATTCATTCTCTCGAATCCACTTATTGGTCAGGTCATGTTTGTCCGACAAATTATATGTGGTTACCAAGCTCTTCAGTTATCTTTTTATCTCGCCTCTCCATCTCTCACTTCCTCGCTCTCTCTTTCCCTCTCACCTCTTCATCTCTCTCTTTCTCAGATGATATGTGGTTACCAAGCCCTTCACTATCGCTCTCCCTCTCTCCCTCTCTCCCTCTCTCCCTCTCTCCCTCTCTTCCTCTCTTCCTCTCTTCCTCTCTTTCTCTCTCCTGAACCTAACCTAATGGACTGGCAGGGGAACCATCAGTTCCCATAGCCAGCTGGCGTGAAGATACTATTAAAATATCCTCAGCCACTAAACTTTTATGATGATTATTTATATTTCATCGCTAATAACACTCTACTGAATGTGTTTATGCTGGCTAAGTGGTGGGAGAGGGATTCATCACATGATGCCATTCATGCGTCCTCTCCTGCTAGTTTTCACGGGCAGGCGGCACTCAGGGAGGCTGGTTCTAAACCAAATGGGCTTTTAATCCGGCTCTGAGGACAAAACGGGGTTGAACGGTCCACCCAGTGTCACGGTGGCAGGATATTTCATCGTTGGGTTTTGTGGAGGCTGTGAGTCATCTGTTGTGGCTAGAATGTTTTTTTTACAGAAGCGGCTCATGGAAAGGCTTGTCGTAGAAAGGTGAACGCTTGAGAGGCCAGAGGGCAATTATGCTTTGATGAGACCAGATGCCGGTTCTAACTAGCCTCTCTCTTTTTCTCTGACACTCTGTTACCTCCCCCCCCCCCCTCTCAGTATTATTATTAGCTCTTATAACATAAACCTCGTCAAGCTAGTTAGTATTCTGATGACATTCTGCTATAGCAGAGTAGTTTGCATTTCACAGTACCCTTCACAATTTACCAACATCCACAGTGGGTTCCTGTCTGCTCTGAAGTGGATGTCATTATATCTGCAGATCAGAGCTCGTTTTTGGCAATATTGTACACCGGGCCGGAGAAAGTGTTCATTGCAATCATTGTAAACATCTCGACACAGCCATTGAAAGCTTTTGTGTTTACTTTAACGTCATGTTGTGCTTTGGTGATTTGACTGTCTCTGTTTGATGTCTGATTTCCTGTGGCGATATGTGAGTTCTGACTATTTCTTTTCTGTTTGTCCTCAGCTCTGGTGGTGAGGTTTCTGACCCGACGCTTTATCTGGGAGTATGACCCAACTCTAGGTAAGACATTTAGGCCTCCACACTGTGTAGTCACATGACTCGCCGCTAGTTAATATACAAGACCTCCACACTGCCTCTAGACATATAGACATCTTAGCATGATGGCAGCTCGATGCTCCTGTTTCAAATAAATAGCTATCCACCCGACATGGTAGGGGGAAGGCAGCTTTACAGCTTTACCTGACTTAAGATCAATTAATGTCCTGTCAAAAGACTGCCTCATAGTTTCGGCTGTCTGTCTGTGTCATGCTAAATGAACCACAAGGCTGATCTGTCATTTCAGAAATGAATGTTATGCATTGATAGAGGAAGCCATTGGCCTTCACTTTGGGGAGAAACATATTTTCCACTGTTGACGTTTCTTCTACAGGGAAATGTCTTACCTCCATCCTACAGTACCTCCATGAATCACCCCTCCTTCTCCCTCGCTCCTCCCCTCCCCTCTCCCTCCCTCCCTCCCTCCCCTCTCCCTCCCTCCCTCCCTCCCTCCCTCGCCACCCTCCCTCCCCTCTCCCTCCCTCCCCCCTCCCTCCCTCCCTCGTCACCCTCCCTCCCTCGCCACCCTCCCACGCCACCCTTTCCCGTCAGACAGAGACTGGAATGTTATGACTTACCCAAGGAATTTTCACTTTAAGATGGCTTCAAAAGATTTAGAATTTACGTGGACAGACAGTAGCCACGGTGTAATCAGATTTACCTCTGGGGCTTCATCCTGACTGGGGCCAGCCAGGGTTCCGACGGGAAGTTTATGTCCAAGACAAGGTTGTTGTGGCATATTGTCTTCTAAGAAAAAAAAGGCACCTTGGTACCTCTCCAATCCCGTGTCCTTACAAAAAATCATTGTGTTATATGCCAGGCCACTGTTGTAAATAACAGTATGGTATTAATGGACTTTCCTGATAGAAAAAAAATATTTGTGGGTGTTTAACGTTCAATGGGGCGCACCAGCAGTGAAACACTACTTTCAGTAAGCTGCTTTGTTTGGCTTTTAGTGTGGCAAAAGAGGTGGCGATAGCACTGGACATAACACACTTTCTGTTGACACCTGAGCCTTGGGTTTGTGGTTTTAAAGACTTTTCTCTCAGAGTCAGAGTCTGAGAGAGGTCTGGGTTAGCATGAAAGTCCCATGGCCAGTCTAGTATGCAAAGTAGAGCCTGCATGTGGGGCTCTCATTGGAGCAGGTTCAAGCACTTGTTTTTGAAGCAGGAGCTAGCAGGACTGAAGGCTCTACCACAACAGGATTTTTCTCCCAACTCCCAACTTTGTACCAGACTTGTGTGAAAGATGAAGCATTTAGCTGTAAGCCACGCAGAGCCAACAACTTTGAGGGAAGATTGAGTTACGACACAGGGAAGATTAATTTCCAAGAACTTCAGAGAAGAGTCTGGAACCGATTTCATCGTGTTTATGAGAATAGTACATCTTCGCTGGCCTCTGCTGGTTCAAGAAGTTAATCAAGTTTTAATAGCATAATATGAACAATGTCATTTAATCAGGAGCAGCAGATGATACTGTATACATATATGTATACATATATCCTTCCTACCCCTCTCCTCCTTCGCCCCTCCTCTCCTCCTTTCTCTTCCTTCCCTCCCTCCCTCCCTCCCTCCCTCCCTCCCTCCCTCCCTCCCTGCCTCCCTCAGTAGATTCCAGGCATCTGTTTACCTTTGTCAGTTAATTTATTTGTTTTTCATTATTTCAAATCGTTCCACCCCGGAAAATTAACCTGTGACGCCCCCCGACCACTTTCTGTGATTACTGTTACGTAACTCCATTTGGTGAATATGATTATGGCCGTCCTGTACACCTCGTTCTCATTTATTGCGCTGACGAAATTCTCCCCCTGACTTGATAGGGGATGTGATTATGAAGCAAGCATTCAAAATGTGGATACAATTCACCATAGTGACTACCCTTTAGACTTAAGATAGGTAAAAAACAAGCACACTGACCTTTCACAGGAGTTTTTTTGTTCTCAGATAAGGACAAGTCCAGACTGGTCTCATTGAATCTGACCCTGGATAACACATCACATACTGGCTCTAAACAAACCCTCCCTAAGTTTCATCTTGTAAAAGAAGAGAACTATAATTGTACACGATCATTTGTTCTTTTCACAATCATACCGACAGGTTCTAGACCAGAACTCCACAGTCATGCCTGTTGCCATGACACTGGTCTTTAAATGTTTTGCATTTACAGGTTGAGCCAGCTCCTAGTTGTACAGTGGAGGAAAATACCTATACACAGTACTGTATTAGTGTGCTCATGAAATCGCTTAGTCGAAAGAGGTCATAGCCGCTGTTCCTGTTCCCATCTTTGTCTCCTGTTCTCTCTCATCTACTCAAGAGAACGCCATTCCTTGTCATTCAATAGAAAGCATGTGAGCCCGATAAGAATGTGGACGAACTCAAATACGTTTACATTGTAAAACTGCACCACCAGACAACGCGCTGATCTAATCTCATGAAGTGAACAGAATTGCATTTGATTACATTTTCAAAATCACAGATAGAGCACCCAACAAAGAGGCAGGATTTTGTGGCATTTCGTCACAGCAAAGGGTACGAGATGTCGCATGGAACAGCGTGGATGCCAGCTGGTTAATGCATGAAGCATTTAAATAAGCAAGACAACCCAGATATGTTTCCTTGAGAGACCTCAGTGACGAGTACAAACATCAGCATCAAGGGGCGGCTAATGACCAATCGTTTTCCTCGTCTGCAGCAGTGGTCTGGACTGAGACTTCCTCCTTCTGTCTTCTGCAACAACAGGAACCGTGCTGAGAGGCTGCGAGTGTTAAAGGAATGACTTATTTGCTGCCAAGAAAATGACTGGGGTTTTGGCCTCTCGTCAGATCTTCAGATTGGAAGGTTGGACCAGTCGTTAAATCACTCTCAGGCCTCCTGTCAGTACTCTACCACACAGGGATAGCTCAACACGGAAGGCTGGGGAGGAGACAGGAGGATAGTGGAGGAGGGAGAGCGAGGCAGGATGGGAGCGAGGAGAGCGGAGGGAGGAGAGTGGAGGGTGAAGGGTGGAGGGGAGAGGATGGGCGATGTTTGTGGAGGGAGAAGGGAGGAGAGTGGAGGATAAGGGCGAAGGATGGTGATGGATAGAGGGTGGATGGTGGTGAAGGGAGGGAGGGAGGGAGAAGGGAGGAGGGTGTTGGTGGAGGGAGCAGGGTGTTGTGTGAGTGATAGCTGCTGAAACAAGCTGTCCCAGAGGCAGACTGTAGCCCTGCTCCTAAGAGGACGGTCTGGTGTCTAGAGGGGGATGTAAATCACCAACCTGGCGCTCGCCCGCAGCTTCCTGAGGTCTCATGTGCTCAGTCGAGGACTCTGATTTACATCTCAGGCCGCGCCGGGGCGGAGCCAGGGATGATACGCACACATCGTTACCATCCTGACGGTGTTAACTTGCCATTCCTCCACAGCCACAAAACTAAGCAGTAGAACACCCCCAGCATGTCTCTGAGAGGAAAACAAACCCACCACATTCATAGGTTCGGCAGGCTTTTAAAAGCTTGGCTCTACAGTGGAGCCAGCTCAGTGCAGTGAAATATTCCTTTGCTGGGGGATCCTTTTTTACTAGGATTCTTGTGTGGTGTTTACACAGACGGGCTTTGTACAAGGGGAAATTTGGGGAAATAACCCTTTAAAAGGTGAAACAAAGAAAAGGTCACCACAAGACTTCACACCTGCTGCCTTGAACAGGTGTAAGACACTCTCTCGTCCCATTGGTCAAAACGCCTGGAGGTAAAGTGGAGGTCAGCGGGACCAAGCGGGGGTCATCGGTCACTATAGCAACCATCTGCATCTGGTGACCAGGTTTTGTTTTTGCTTTCAGAGTCAACATATCGCCATCAAGCCAACATTGACGATGAGGTGGTGGCCATGGAGATCCTGGACACGGCAGGGCAGGTAGGCACAGACACATCCAGAGGGTGTACAGCATTATACTTATCTTATACCGTCACAATCATCAACAGTGAATCAAAGTGAACATCATCAACATTGCTGTATTGCCAACTATACTGTGGAGTTCTGGTCTAGAACCTGTCAGTATGATTGTGAACCTCACGCCATAAGAACAGTTTCTTTCCATCTGCTACTGGCCTCTTCAACAAGGCCAAGGACTCCAATTGACATTCATTCACTTATTTAACTATTATAAGTCCATCTAATGGCAATTCAGTATGCATAAGCCACTTTATCTCAGTATCCGATTGCACTATGTTGACCATTCACGCTGCTCATTATTCTTATTTTTTATATATATTTTATTTTATATTTAAATTGTTGTATTCTTAGATTGTTTAGTTCTTAGAAATAGTTAAACTTTTGTACTTTTACTTAATTTAAGATCTGTATATGTTTAGTGTTTTGCACCTCCCTGCCACAGTAAATTCCGTGTTTGTATAACATACATGGCGAATAAACCGAATTCTGATTCTGGTATTAGCAGTGTAACCATGGCCTTTCTCCCAGCTGTTTCTCTCTTTGCTAATCACACAGTCTCTAAACACTTTCCGTCGGACTGGCTTGTGAGCAGCTCCCGGCTCAGAGATGAATATGCCTTCACTGCTGTGTGTAGGTGGACACTGATTTCCCCTGTGACACAGGCAGTCTGTGGTCTATTTTAGGTGGTCAGTAAGGTGAGGGCTGGAGTGCAAACATGAGGGCCAGTGCAGGAACAGGTCTGTCTTTCTTTCTCTCTCTGGCTCTCTGTGTGCCTCTCTCTCTCTCTCTCTCTCTCTCTCTCTCTCTCTCTCTCTCTCTCTCTCTCTCTCTCTCTCTCTCTCTCTCTCTGTCTCTCTCCCCCCCTCTCTCTCTCTGCTCTCCTCAGAGCTATTAAGAGGTGGGAGTAGACATAAAGACAGATGGGGATTGAGGATGACGATTAAAGACATCTTGGATCTTGGACTCGGAGGCGTCTTTGTACCTCGTAAATCCCAAAGTTCAGAAGTCAGCCAGGTACAGAGGCGACCGCAGTCTCTGCACCACTGCAGGAATGTGGGCTCACTCCAGTTTTTATATGGTCTTTTCAAGCCAATAACGTGAGATCAGAATCTCAGTGCTCCCTACAGTGAGGTTGAGACTCAGGGGATTTGCCACACGGCCAGTACGCAGTGCTACAGCAGGACAGATAGTTCTAGATTGATACAATATGCAGCAGCTGCTTCAGTTTGCACACGGTGCTGAATGTAGCGCTCCAAATTTGTGGCTTAGCAGGGTTAGGGTTAGGGTATTTTTGTGAAGCGCGGGAGGTACAATCACAGTCTTGAGATCACACACTCCCTGAGGACTGTCAATAACTCAAAGTGAAGTTTTCTTAAAAAAGAAAAACACACAAAAAACAAACACACACACTAGAATTCTCCAGGACATTTTCTCCGAAAACAAAGGCTGAAACTCTCGCTCTAAGCCTCCGTGGTTTTCTCAGGGGGGTTCAGTGCTTGCCTACGCGTCTCCACGGAGTTCCACCGCGCCGCATGCTAAATGTCTCCGTCGCTAATCCCGTCTCGCCCCTCAGGAGGACACCCAGCAGAAGGAAGGCCACATGCGCTGGGGCGACGGCTTCGTCATCGTCTACGACATCACGGACCGCGGCAGTTTCGAGGACGTGGCGCCCCTGCGGAGCCTCCTGGAGGACGTGAAGAGGCCCAAGAACGTCCCGCTGGTCCTGGTGGGCAACAAGGCCGACCTGGACCACGCCAGGCAGGTGGGCACGGAGGAGGGCGAGCGCCTGGCCGCCGAGATGGCGTGTGCCTTCTACGAGTGCTCGGCGTGCGCCGACGAGGGCGGGGCGGTGGCAGAGGCGTTCCACGAGCTGTGCCGCGAGGTGCGGCGCAGGAAGGCCGTCCAGGGGAAGGCCAGGAGACGCAGCTCCACCACGCACGTCAAGCAGGCCATCAACAAGATGCTGACCAAGATCAGCAGCTAGAGGGCGCCCCTGCGCACATCTCACCGCCACGGACGGTAGAAGAACTGAGGAGGTGTGAATATGACTCTTTCTTTTTTTGTCGGTGTATAAAATCAAAGGGGGCCGATGTTTTTTTTGTTCCCACCGCGCCGGTGACCCGTGGCTTTAAGGGACGTTGTTTTGTTGGTTGATGCATGACCATGTTGCTATGCTGAGGTCACAGGTCACAGGCAGTGGAACATCCGCATTAGATGGGGAACAGGTCTCTGGGGGATGGGATCGGTTGAGGCAGTCTGGACCATGGGACCTCTTCTATGCAGGACCAGTGGTTCTGAGCCCTCTAAACAATGCTGGGAAATTCTACAAAATGGCTGTCAACACGATGTGAATACTCCAGTTTTGTAACCTATAGCTTCACCATCTTGAACGACATAAAAGAAAATGCTAAGTAAAGCTAAACAAAAACAGATATACCGGGCTGCATAAAATGTACAGCATGCCAAGAACTCCACCTTTGTTTATCATAAATGATGGACAAATGATTAGTAGTTTCCTCTGCCTAGTTTGTTTGTAGGGGAATGTTTTGACATGCTGTGTGGGCCCTGTGTATGTGTGTTTCTTCTCAGAGCAGTGTTGAATGACTCGGTGAAACACCAACAGCGTTATCTTCCCCTCCGATCACTGAGCCCTCCACTGAGGCTCTCTGGCCTTCGGTTCTGGTTGACCTTCTAGAGTTTCATTAAGCCCTTATACACACACACACATGCACACACAGACATCCAACCAAACACACACATTAACACACCCCACCACGCAAACACACACACACATACCACCGCATGCACACACCACCAAACACATGCACACACACACTCCACAAACATACGCTCATGATGATGAAATCCATCATGCTATGTTAACATCAAACAAGTCTCCCCCAACCTCCAACCCCCATACCAAACCATGCCACCCTTATGCCGGTTCAGAAGATGGCTGCAGATGCTATCTCCTGCTTTTCAAAGAAGAACAAGATCATGGTGGAAAGGGGCCTATGTAAAATTATATAAATATATATATAAACATAATATATATTTATATATGCATAAAGTATATATGTGTATGTATATATGTCCGGTAATCAAAGCTCGTTCTCTTAGATTAGAGGGATTGTGATTTATTCAGTCACATTCCAGGGACCTCCTTCATTGGGTGTCATTTTACCTTTAAATGTAAACTATGTATGATATTGCCTTAATCAGTGTCGACTTTGAAGACGTTTTAACGATATACAACTGTAATAGCGTTTTAACCAGACACTCTGTTTCTTTGTTGTTTTGAAATGTACCTGATATGTTTCTGCCTTTCCCTGTGTGGGAATCTCCCCACCTTTAGTGTGCAACTGTACTTAAAACAACATTAAACACCCTCTGTCTATAAGTCTGGAAAAATGTTTGTTTCTTTATTAATCCTCGTGTTTTGTTGGTTTGTAATTACACAAATGTCATTGCTTGGTGTTTGGGGAGTATATTAAATACCTAAGGTGCTCATATGAGGGGTCCTACTTAGAGACAGAAATGTCACATTTGCATACAGCTTGTCAATCACCATGAGTGATACTGTCCTACATAACTGAATGAATTAACAAGCTCATGAGAGAGATCAATGTCTAAAAAAGCAAAGGAATCCAATCTAAACAGACAGAGGCAGAAGGCAGCCTAGTTGTGTTCTCCACAGACACAAGGAGGGCTGTCATTTTAAGAGGATCCTCCTAAAATGTAAACGTAAATGTAAATGAAATAACTGACATGTAGCCATTGCCTTCCCAGGGCTGCACCTCCCTGTAGAGACCACCCTCCCCACCCCCATTTGCTGGGTCCCAGGGACAGAAAGCTGTCCGTCACATGACAGGATGGATATAGAATACAACCAACAGAAACAACTCTGGAGCTTTATAGTCTTGTAAGAAATGTACTGTATGTACAAGTGTATTCCTGGACACTGTGAGAAAACCAGCCAGTCCCTTTACACTACAGCGGATTGGGCCTCTAAACTAGCTTACTTGACCCCCTTCATACATGAAGTCTGTAGGCAGACATAATAGGCCTGTCCGATCTCTCCTCACACCCTGAACAATGCTGTTTACTCAGTGAGGTCTTGTTTGAACGCTCGCGTGTACGTGCTGAAGGACATGTGACATATTTTGTAAATCTGCCCTCAGGGGTGGTAGCTGGACATCGGAGGACATGACGGTGCCTTAAGAAGGCTGGTTGTGGAGACACTGCAAAACTGGTGACATACAGGCCATGTTCCTGGTCTGGTGTTTAGTGCAGGGGCGGGTGGGGCAGGCAGACCCCCTGTTGTTATGGAGCCTATCACCATCCAGTGGCATCAAATCCTGCTGTTATCATCCTCACCCCTGCTGGGTCTGCGAGGCAGGGGATGAACGTATCTGTTTGTATTCAAACTAAATGGATATATTTTTCTCCCACTCTCCCTTTCCCCTCCCTCCCTCCTCCCCTCCTTCCTTCCCTCCCTCCTTCCCTCCCTCCCTTCCTCACACACATGGTACAGAAAGACAGCTAACAGATTGCCGTGTACCACATCAAAAGTATTTCTTTTTGTAGCAGCTACCTGTCCTTGAAGTCATTCTAACCACTCTGCATACTCTGATGACACACATCCACATGCAGGGCAAACTACTGTCAAGGGTTGCAGAGCTCTTTAAGTATTGTAGTGGCAAAGTGCTATGACAGTATCTATCTGGTATGGACAGCATTATTACTTTTGTAATAATGTACATTTCATTCAATTAGGAGACTTGTTTTTTAGGTACAGCAAAAAGTCAAGGATCAGAAGTGTAATGGTCTGATAGAGTTTCAGGTGGTATTGTATGGCATGCTCATTATGGTGATACCAAGTTACCTCGTTGGCAAATGTCTAAGACAGGTTTAATAATCTATCCCTTTCAGAAGCCCCATACATCTTGTTTAGCTAGCCAATCAAGGGAAAGGCAGCTCTATGCTGAACTTAAAGTGGCTGTAAATTTGGAAAACGGGCTTCGACCCAGATGACTCGTGCGCTGGTGAGCTGGAACACAGACAGACAAACACATCAAAGAACTGCAAACCCCGAAAAAAACGAAAGGATTATTTGGATAATAGATAAGACAAATCTCTTAAGCATGCAAGGCATAGCAGGAAATTCACTCTGATTGCTTGTGTGTGTTGGTGAGCGTATGCACGAGTGTGTGTGTGTCCACGTGCATCTCCAACAAGAGTCAGGGTCTTAAGACCCTTGTGATGAAACGTTCCGTTGTGGACCAAGAAAAAAGGAGAAGAAAGAAAGGAAAGAAGGAAGGGATAACAGTTGTGATGCATGGAGGAAATGAAAGCATGGAGGAGAGAGGGCTAATGTTCCAGCAATAACAGCCAGCCAAGAGGAGCTGTCAGACTAGCTCTCATCTCCCTCCCTCGAGTAAGAAAAGAAAAGTGTCCAGGCTTCTTATTTAACAACAACCTCTAAAACACTCGAAGGTTAATGTGAAGTCTGTGGTGTTACGGTGTGGGGTAGCCTGGACTGAAGAAGACTGTATGAATGCTGAAAACGTCCTCTTAAAATCAATCTGGGTGAAGTAGGTGGTGTGTGTCCACAAAAAAAGTGAATATGCTGCAAATATATACCTCAGGATCAACTTGACTACATTTCTGTTGTTGAGAGTTCCTAGTAATCACGCAGAAGAAGTTTTACAGCTAACGAGCCACAAAACAGAACAATACGTTCACTGTACTGTATATCGTGCTGGGGTTGTCTCTCAGCCATGAGGCATGACACAGCCTGTTCACGAGGGCTGCCTTGTAGAAAATATACAGCCCTGTGTGACAGACTGATGCTTTTTTGACACAGTTCAAACACTGTTGTGTGATGCTGCCTCAGCAGCTGGGTACTCTGACCAGCAGAACTCAGTTTCCACACAGCATTTTTACTGAATAAATACACAGAGAACACCAATGAGAGATCCGCACCCATAAGAAACCAACCATGGAGTAATTGAGATGTATGGCCTCTCCAGCTAAACTGCCCTCCCTCCCTCCCTCTCTCTCCTCTCTCTCTCTCTCTCTCTCTCTCTCTCTCTCTCTCTCTCTCTCTCTCTCCTCCCCCCCTCTCTCTCTCTCTCTCTCTCTATCCATCTCTTTCTCTAGATCTCTCTCTTTCTCCCTCTCTCTCTCTCTCCCTCTCTCTCTCTCTTCCTTCCTCTCTTTGCGGTCTGCGCTGTGAAGCATTACAGTTACCATGACGACCAAGGCTTTTCCCTTGTTTTAAGAATTTATCTTTCTTAATTTTGTTCTCGCTCTCTATGGTGACCAAGACACAATAGACTGGTCTGAGGTAAAGAGACCATTCTGTAACACACATACACTAATACACACAGACACTAACACACACACCCCCACAATGACACAAACATGAACGCTAACACTCCATGCCTCAGAGTGGGAGGACTTTATCAAATGAATGAAGATTGTGATGACGCATGGTCAGACCTTGAGTAGTAAGAGTAGGTACTGTGAGTAGAAGGACGAGAACTGAGTTAAATTTAGGTATTACACAAATGATTTCCATTGACGCCATACTGGAGGTGGGCACTGACATTACCAACTGCACCAAGGAAAGGGTTGCAATTGTCCTGCTACTGTGTACAAAATCAGAGACAACTTACACCTTTGTGAGACTTGAAGCCTACCTTTTTTCATAGAAAATATTCTTAAATATAATTCCATGTAAAATAATGTGTATTACTTGAGCCATTCATTTGTTTTTATGGTCATTTTGTCATTGTGTGGTAAAAAGAAATACATAGCCTACATTAAAATAACATAACATATATAACACAATTGTTTAGATATATTTCGCATTCAATTGGGTGATTTGTAAAATGTTAAGAGTTCAAATGTTTACAGTTACAGCATTTTATGTCTCTCTTGGCTCTGCAAGTTTCAAAGCATTTCGACTCTAGGTTAATAGTAAAATTGTGGTGTGACTGCCACCTTATGGTGCTTCCGTTACCTAGCACGTTTGAGAAATTTAAGTCGAACGAAACTTTAATCGACTGTAAATCGATTATCATTGCAGACTAGTGTTGGTAGTGAAGCATTTTTTTTTAAGCTCACACATTTGAAGCATAACCTACTTCAAAACTATGACTTTGGCCATGAGATCTTTACAACATGAAGGACAGATTAAACTAGAGAGGGTAAAATTTCTGGGGAAATTGTAGGGTGTGCTTGCTTGCGTCGGTTGCACAGGGGTCCGTTTTTGAATGACATTTTTACAACTGATATTTCTGTATATTTTATATAAAAATGCATACTTATTATTTATAAAGATTACATAGATTTAAAAGCATTTTTTTTTTTGCTGCTCATTTACAACTGAAAATACGAGTGAAGTGTAGAATTAAATAGATGTCTTCTCATTTCCCCTGCAAGAAGCAGCCTCATCGTTGAATCAAAACGAATAAATTTGGCAGACCGGTGTAAAAATTGATCTCTATGACAATCTCTTTTTCAGACATTTAGCCTACTCATTGCATTCATTCATGAATAAAGAACCCCCTTTGAAGATTATTCTACGACGTTACCCGGCAGTAGAAGATGGAATCGCGATTCAAACAGTACCATCTGCTAACTGAAAATATGCCCCCCAAAACGTAAATAAGATGGACATTTATTTAGTGGAAAATCGCTCATTCATAAAAAGCTCACTGGTAGCAATCATTGTCAGTAACAACGCAAAATGCGATATAACCCTGTGTGGAGAAACTGCCCCGGTAAATTGTACTACTACGGCACAGTACTAGACTACTGCTGTGTTCGTCTTGGTAGCGATTGCGTTGGTTGAATTGGATTTAACGTTCTGTTGTACGGTTTAGGCTGAAATTAATTATTTTCATGAACAGATTGACAACGTTTAGGCTGTGGCAATGAAGTTCAGGTTAGTAGTTAGATAGATTTTTGATTTAAGTAAGGGGAGTGCCGAACATGTTCTGTCGCCGTTTGACTTCCTTCAGCTGTGTAATGTTTTTGTAGTGTCTTGCATAGGCTACAGCGTTTCAGTGAGCAACACTGGTTTGAAACCACAGGTAATGGTAATTTCACCCACAAATTGTTTACTTGTAATGTAATGTCATAATAAATCCTACAACGAAAATGTATTTGTGAGGAATGTTTATTTTAACGATTGAAAACAGATGCATCATAGACCACTGTTATGTGTTGCCCGGGCAACAGAGGCTAATGTCATGATGCTAATACTTCAGTGAAATAGTAGACTACTGTTTCCGAAAGTAGATGTACTTCCTTAATAAAATCAGCTTATATTGTACATTACACGTCACAATTGTGTGTCATATCACAAAGTAAAATTAGTAAATAGTTATCACCCTGGCCTCTTTGCTTGTGGCGTTTCTGCAGCTGCCTTGCAGTAAAGCAGTTAGCTTAGCTATCTCCCAGAAGTTAACGAGCTGCTAAACTAATGTTCTGCTAGAGGTAGTCACGCGAGTTTTCGTGACGTTAGTGACGTAAGTAGCGTCATTGACTGTGGCTAGCAAGTTAGCCACCGTTAGCTTCACTTTTCGCCACAAAAACTTAATTTCCACTTAAGCCATGCAACGGAACGTAAATCCCAATAGAAGCAACTCAATCGCTACCAAGACGAAACTTTTGACACCTAGGTTGTCTATGTAGGCCAAATATTGACTGAGTTTTAGGGGGGCAAAAAGAATAATAAAAATAATAATATATATGTGAGAGAACAAAGGTTGTGCCCTTGCCGAAGGCAAAGCACACCCAAATATATATGTGAGATAACAAAGGTTGTGCCCTTGCCGAAGGCAAAGCACACCCAATAACAAAATGTCAATGCCGCTATTTTTTGCTTATTTACAGTCTATGATTCAAACTCAGGAGTCAGGTGGCTGAGCGGTTGGGGAATGAATCGGGCTAGTAATCTGAAGGTTGCCAGTTCGATTCCAAGCCGTGCCAAATGACGTTGTGTCCTTGGGCAAGGCACTTCACCCTACTTGCCTCGGGAGAATGTCCCTTACTGTAAATCGCTCTGGATAAGAGCGTCTGAAATGACTCTAAACTGAAACCAAAACCAAAACTAAACAAACACGGGCTTGACTGTTGGTAAAGAAATTATCGCATACAAAAGGACAGAAGACAAAATGGGTAAATATGTGGATTCTGATTAAATTCGTTAATCGTTAATAGTAACTATTTGAACACTAGCCTCTATAGAATTCTAGGCAATAATATCTTTCATTAGGATATCGACCTACCCAGGGGGTCAGCTTGTTGATATCTATTCAACTTTTTTTAATATCACTGATCATGTTTCATGAGTTTTTCAAACTGTTTCTGAGATTTACATGGGTGTGTATATGAGAGCCTCGAAATCATCTAATTGGCGTAAGAATGTATAATGCCGACGTGGACGAATACAGATAGACCTAGGCATTGTAGCCTAAGCTAGCAAGGCTAATAGCCTTCGTTTTGCTAGGAAGACGAGCGTCAAATTTGATTCCATAGACAAAATACACACATTCATTTTAAAGAATAGAAAAATGAAACACACAATATGCATTACAATAATGTTGAATGCAGAGAGAACATTAACAGTCACTTGTTCCATTTCCCAGCTGTAAGGATTATCCTGGTTGGATCTAAAGGATCTGGTAAAAAGTCTTCACAAAGGTCCATCCTGGACCTTAAACAACCTCAATCCAAACTCCAGAAGGCTGTAGGTGAGGTATCAGGGAGGACAGTCACTATGGTAGATACTCCTGGTTGGTATAATGACCTATCCTCGAAAAAGACTCCTGTACTGGTGAAAAAGCAGATTGAGTCCAGTGTGCTGCTGTGTCTCCCTGGACCCCATGCCTTTCTCCTGGTTATAAATGTTGAGCCCCCCTTCAGAGAGGGAATGAGGAAATCTGTGGAGGATCACATGAAACTACTGGGTGAGAGAGTCTGGCATCACTCAGTGATACTGTTCACCCATGGAGACTGGCTGGAAGACAAAACTATTGAGGAGCACATTGAGAGTGAAGGAAAGGCCCTCCAGTGGCTTGTTGAGAAGTGTGAAAACAGGTATCATGTTTTGAACAACATTAACTTAGGAGACAGATCACAGGTCACAGAGCTGCTGGATAAGATTAAGAAGATGGTGGCAAGAAAAAATGCGGAGCCGTTTCACAGAGTGAAAGTGGAAGATCTGATGGACAGTGATGATGAGACGGTGGAGGAGGACTGGGCATTCTACAGAGAGATGACACAGGGAATGAGAACCAGGAAAACTCATAGTTTTCCATTTGTAACTCCAAGTTGTAAGTAGAAAAGTTTGTTTTTTAACATTGGTATTAAGTTTATCTTGCCACAAAGTTTTTTTCTGGTGAGATGTTTTGTAGAATATAATGGAAGTGAGATTACTGTATGTAAAAAAAAACATTTAGTTGTTGAATTAAATCAGATACATTATGTATATGGTTATAACGTATAATTGTGTGTTATGCATGTCTTTTTCCACAGTGGATGGTGAGAAAAGATCTGAAGTAAACTCTCGGTGCACCTCGGGTTTCAGCTCGTTCAAGTCAGCATCAAGAAGAACACTGAGCTCTGGATACAGATCACTGAAGTCAACATCAGAATCAATCAGTTCGGATTATGGATCATGCAGTTACGATCTCAGATCAATGTGTAGATCTGATCAAGGATGGGGCGGAGCCAAATGTTGTAAAAAGTAGAGGCTCAGCCCAAAGCAATGTCCTTGTCAGAATCAGAAAGGTTTTAATCGCCATGAAAGTTTGTACAGACAAGAAATTTACTTTGGCAGGAAGGTGCATACATTCAACATTATAGGAATCTTAACTTAACCCTTGTGCTGCCTTTGGGTCACATGACCCATAACAAACCAGACTGTCTACTGTGTTATGTTCTCTCATGGTAACTTCCTGCTGGATGGCAGATATTATTGTATGCTCTATAGTGTAAAAGTGTAAGTGTGGCATGAATTCTGACCCTGGTGTGCCTCCGATGTAAGTTGTTGTGTAGTGTTACTGTCTGGCTGATCTGTGTATGTATGAAGTGTGATGCATCATGTGCGTGTTTCTGTAATTCATGTATTTTTGTTCTTTTGATGTCAACATTTATGTTAATAAAGAAAACAACTTTCATAACAAACCATTGTTGTGTTTAGCCAATTTTACCCAATACAAAAACAAATACAAATAATTTTCTTTTAACCTTCGCAATGTGGGGGGTCTGAGACAGCCCGACGGTTAAAAGAAAATGCTTCACTTTGTTTTTGTATGCGGTAAAGTTGTCGCAATACGACGGTGGGTCACAACGACTTATGGGTCAGAATGACCTGAAGATAACACAACGGTTAAACATGTGGTCTACCTTTACTAAAGGTACAAAGTCTCACTAATCCTAAGAATAAAAATAAAGAATATGACATATAAAATGGCAATATACAATGGACATAATATACAATTAGTATAAAAAATACAAATAGTGCAAAAAATACAAATATTATAGTAGTGCAAATTTGAATGAAGGTGTATCAGTTAGATGTGAGTGTAGATAGGGACTTCAACAAGTAATGCGAGGGAGCTTCAAAAGATTTGTTTGCTTTTCGAGCTTTACGATATATAAACATTTAATTGAACTCATATTTTTATATTTTCCTAATTTATTTAACTGAATATTATTAGATTTAACTTGAATGTATCAGTTTTGGACACATTTGTGCAGAGAATTATGATAGGCCTTACCGTTTGTAAACTTTTGCCATGTTAAACAGTAAACAGTTAAACAGTTCACGCTGCTCATTATTCTTATTTTTATATATATTTTATTTTATATTTAAATGGTTGTATTCTTAGATTGTTTAGTTCTTAGAAATAGTTAAACTTTTGTACTTTAGGGTTAGGGTGTAAATTCACAGTAAATTCTGTGTTTGTATAACATACTGTACATGGCGAATAAACCGAATTCTGATTCTGATTCTAAACGTATAATTTAATTCAGAGTAATTATAGCCTATTTAACACATCTCTTAACACCAGTTATTAGAATGCACATGTATACTGGTATAAATAAAAACTCAGAACTATGTAAAAAGTTGTTTTCTTTATTAACATAAATGTTGACATCAAAAGAACAAAAATACATGAATTACAGAAACACGCACATGATGCATCACACTTCATACATACACAGATCAGCCAGACAGTAACACTACACAACAACTTACATCGGAGGCACACCAGGGTCAGAATTCATGCCACACTTACACTTTTACACTATAGAGCATACAATAATATCTGCCATCCAGCAGGAAGTTACCATGAGAGAACATAACACAGTAGACAGTCTGGGTGGTAAACTGAACACATCAGTTAAACATTTACGCAATAAGTCTGCTGTCAACCTGTCAACATAATAATGGTGAGGTTACTCTACAGAAGATGTGTGTAGTCATCTTATTGAAATATGTCCTTGTTTTTTCTTTTGTTTGTAGAAGACAGCTTCACAGTACATCTTTCAAGGTGTATTGCCCTTCACTATTCATTGTAACGACATGCAAATGTTTTATGAACCTTGAGTCGCCTTTTAATTCTCAGCAGTTCATCACTTAATAACAGTTGAAATGTGTAGTAAAATCTAATGGCTAACAGGAAACATAACATTAAATATAACATGATTGATGATTATTGCACCTTTTTTTTTACCACAATGTTGAGAAATGCTGAAAGACAGTCTAAATATTTGTTGTTGCTTGCCAGTTTAGGGACAGCGAAACTTTAGTTGGATTCGTCTACTCTGATCAGTGCCACTGTGAACACTGAAAAATCTGCTGGACTTTTGGTTACTGGATGACATTCCCACCATTTTGAATCAGCGTTTTCTGTGGATCTACATTATGAGTAAGAAAAAAGGAAAATATGAAAACAGAAATCAGAATAATTAAATGAAACAATTAAATTACCATTCATAGACAAAAGACACTTGGGTTTATCAATTGATGAACAACAGAGTATTACAAGCAGGAGTGATGTTGTGAGGAAAATTTACCACAGTGAAACGAGTATACATGAACTCATTTACGTCACAGCCTCATAGGTTATCACTGCTCCAGAACGACATCATATTCCCAGTACATCATGGCTTTTTATGGCTTTTTATACTGAAGTATTTATTACTTAAAGTGGTTGACAAATGTCATCAAGAATAAAACAAAATACATACTTATTTAAATGGTCTTAAGTCTAACAGGCAATTTGGTCCTTTGTGACACAGTGTCCAAGGCAAAGAAATGACGTCTAAAACTGTAAAATAAAAATCATCGAGCATAACGTAAACATTTAGAATTCCTTAATGGGGTTGTTGAGTGCAACAAAAACAATCCACAATGTATTAATTGTACATCCTTAAAAGTAATACTATTATTGATGCTAGCCAGAGAGCATAGTGCAACTTCAAGTACAATTTCTGAAGATAAAGAAGGTGGTTATTAATATAGTTAAATAACTACGTTTATACTTACAAAATGTCAAATTGAAATTCTAAAATAAAGTATTCTGTACGTCAAAGCAATGCACCAAAAAATGGACACAGTCATTATAATCAATCTGTCATTTTTTAGAAGAGATTGACATGGAAAACTGATTGCAATAATGAGGTAAAACCATGAAATTCATATTCAATTCCAAACAGATTAGGATACATAAACATATTTACGTTGAATTCATTGTCATGCACTTATCACTGTTGTAAAATGGGACATTCCAGTAGATTAGGAAAGCCCCAATGATATTGTATTAATGGTAGGAGAGTTTACAGTAAGATAATGTAGTAATGTTTCACAGATACCTGCCTTCCAGGAGTCATCTCTGACTTCAGATATCGACAAAGGGATCTCTTCTAGCTCCCAACGCTTTAATAGAACCTGCTTGACACTGTTCCACTTGCCTTTATTACATATGGAGGACTTTTCCCTGCTACAATCATGCGATAAAATCACATTCTTTACCTTTTACATGGAATATGGGTTTCCACAACTATGTTATAACACTGGCTTACGAACAGATGTTGGATAATTGTACGTAGTGCTATTTACAAAGATAGATCATGTAGTAACTACTAATGGCTTCAGGGGAAAGATTTTCCTGTAATGGAAGACAAGTTCTTACAGTATTTGCGGCTCCTTAGATTGCATGTGTACAGGTACTGTGGCGGTTATCTTGACCTAACAAATGGGTTTCTGGTTTTATCAAAAATACTTTGGTAATCATAGGCCCAGGTGAAATTACATTAACTACTTGCCAGCCAACTAGATATGGCAATTGTTCTATTTCTGATATGTTGCCAGCAATAGGCTAGACATCGCTATTGAACCTATCAACATTATTAGTTATAATTTCTAAATACTGTGATATTGCCTAAAACAGAAAGCCATGTAAGTCAAATTACATGAGGAAAACACCTATGCTCTTAAAATAAATAAAAATGCTAATCTTACTAAACATTTCTAGGGCACTTTTTTTGACAACAGGACAGATGCAAAACAATTACACCATGCGCTGCACAAAACTCCAGACTAATTTAATTGTCGGAACCTTTCCAACTGACATTTTTTCAATAAATATGCAACAGGGTGGAGAACAGGAAGTAGGAAACAGGAAGTGGAAGGTGCTTCCTGTTTGGAGGGAGACCTGTGATGACAGACCGGGCCTCCCTCCTGGAGCCATGGCTGCTGAGTGGTGGAAGAGTCTTGAAGAGGGTGTTAGTCGGAGAAGAGGCTAGCGAAGGACTGGCGTAGGCTGCGGATGGTCTCTGCCTTGGCCTCATCATCTGTGGGGTTCCCCTTCAACGGGTCTGTGATGCTGAAGGTGTTGGTCAGCGACTGAGATTTACTGGAAGAAAAATTATGGGAAAAACCAAAACATATATTTTGTTTGTTTATTAATGTCTCCACATCAGTGTCCCAGCTCACCTGCACATGTTGTACTCACAGCCACAGATTTAGCAATTTTCTACCCAACAGAAAACGACCCTATTTACGTGCTCAATTTCTCATACTGTTATTAACACCTGTTCTATTCAAGAAAGACAGCAAATAAGTTGGATGTCTTTCGATACACTAATACTAATACACTAGTACTAATACTAGTGCTATCACAGACACAGTCTGCAAGTCAAACAGGAGTATTAGTACTGTTTGGCACGGAGACTGTGTTTCTCCTGCTAGAAGGTGCAATGTCTGCAGAGACATTCCTGAGTCAGTCCTGAAACTGTTCAACATGAACTGGAGCAGATCGTGGAAACACACCAAACTGGGTTTCCACCCCTTGTTGTTCACAGATACATCTGCATTTCACAGGCACACAGACACGTACTGCACATACTGTATATCCATCGAGCCTATTTATAGATCATGCGATGCAGGACCCAAGACAAAAATGAAAAAGTTGAACAAAATATAGGAAAAACAGGAATTGAAAGAAATGATGAGCCCCACCGTGCGTACCAGGTTAACTTACTTGAGCTGAGGAGGCTGCTTCTGGGCCCCGGGGCCGGAGGTGGCAGGGATGGGGCCGGGCTGGAAGGCCTGGCTGGGGGAAGTGCTGGCAGAGCGGGCTCTTTGAGGGGAACCTTGGGCTGACTGGGATGGAGAGGCTGAGGCGGAGCGGTTTCCCCCTGAACACCAAACACACACGTGTATACACACACATTGTATACAAAGACATCCACATATGCAAAGACGCAGGTGCCCGCACATGCGCACGCACACACACAGTCAAACATGCATACGCACACACAAGCAAAGACACACACATGCTGCTGCTGATGAGCTGCTGGGTTAGAGGATGTGTGGAGAGAGGCCGGCCTACCTTGGGCTCTTCTTGGCTGAGAGCTCTGAGGCTGCGTCTGAGAGATGATATCAGAAACATCATGTTCAAACTCCATACAAGCTACTCCTACCAAAGTTCAATATGTACGGTATATATATATTGATACAGTGTATATTTAGCATTCCAGATAAAGGTACAATTATCAATATGAAGGCTTAATCAAAGTCTGTCGTAAAGCACTAGCTGGCTGGTTGTAAATGAGCTCAATTGCTATGCTTTTCGAGAGTCGAAACTGTCCAAATCCAAAAGGTTGCTGATGTCGTGCGGTACCTTACCTTGACAGCAGAAGGCAGTGGTGTGGTGATTCCCAAGAGGACACTTGCCATCTTGTTCATCACCAGCTCTGTGATAAGCTGCTTGTCCTCCTCCACATGTTCACCAATCAGAGGCATGGAACTGTCCATCACCTGCCGACAAGCACCAATCAGAAGCTCAAAATCTTTTATAGCCAAGGACTGGGGAGATGCATCTTGTTTCATTTTAAAACATATTTATCATTCATAAACTTCTCAAATTCCTTATTACAGAACAAACAGAACAACAAAAATGTGCACATTAGCAGAACTGTCACTAGAGGGCAGTCTTAGACAAACACAGCCTGGGTGTACTTCAGATTCTTTGAGACGTACAGTATTTCATCTGTGAGTGGAAATGTGGGATCTGAAGGTTTCGGGATCCTGAGCATTTGGATCACACCATTCACTCACAATTCAAGTAGAATGAGAATGTGACTATTTGTGTTCCGGTCCAAATACGAGATAAGAAAAATAGTGACCCGATAACTCAAGAACATTCCGGGTGAGATCACAATGCTTGTGAATAATGGATGAAGCAGACTCTATCTCCTTCATTCATTCTGGGAGGATAGTCACACATGACCGAACATGACGCGCACATCTTACGGCTTGCTCTGCATGAGTCCCCTCATGTGTGATCCCCCTCATCAGCGCTAGCCAAACCCATAGAAAGGATGATCTCAACACACACACACACACACTCTCTCCCTCCCATTCTGTTCACACGTGCCTTCTCAAACCCAAACACCACGCAACGTGCCTCCCCCCCACACCGCCAGCGCCTCCTTCTCTGAAGAGGAGGAGGACCGCGACCAAAACAAACAGGGTGGGAGGAGCTGTCCTCCGCAGGCAGTAGCACACGGGCCGTGCCTGCTGGGTAGCCAATCTGCTGAGCGGGACCAGGCCACGGCATGGCACGCATCCCGGCCACAGGGTGTAAACATCCCCCCTGCCTCAGCCTGCTGTGCATGTGCTGCTGCATGCCCCGGGACATGGGCTGAGGCAGGGGGGAGAGGGAGGGGAGGGGGAGATGGAGGAGAGGGAGGTGGAGGAGAAAGGTGGGGGTGGGGGAAAGGAGGAAGGGAGGGAGAAAGGAGGCAGGGAGAGAGGAGGGAGATGGTGGGACGGAGAGGGGAAGTGGAGAGGGCGAGGAGGGCGAGAGAGGAGGGAGGAAGGTGGGGGAGAGAGGCGGGGGGGCGGGCAGAAAGAGACGAAGGCAGAGAGGGGAAGAGACAGAAGCTCAGGGTCAGGCTCGGGGGGCCCGGGTGAGGTGAGGCTGGCTAGTGATGGGTGAGGCAGGGGGAAAGCCCTGCTGTCTGCACTCTCGCATCCCGGGGGCTGAGTTACTGAGCTCTCCTGTTCCCAGGGCCCGGGAGCATGGGCGGGGCCATGCGGCGGTGTGTGTCGGCGTGAGTCATAACCACAGGGGACGGAGCACAGCCCAGGGGAGTGTCTGCCTGGCCGCCCCCCAGTCTCACTTCAAACAACCCTGCGGTGGCCGCCGAGACACGGGTACACCCAGCGGGTCTAGAAGGGATACATCTCCAGCCAGACACCCGCCAGGCCGCGCCTCGCCTCGCTGCCCTGCCCCCACGGGATGAGAATATGGAGGTGTTGTTGTGTCATTTTATTGGGCTGCGCTGTGTTCCGTTTCCCTGCGTACATCTGGGTGTTTTTCCCTGGGAAAGAAGGGGAGGGCTTTGGTTCAGAGGGAGGTTGGGGGCTGTTATGTGCTAGATGGTGTACAGTCTGTACTGAGATGAACAGTACAGGAATTACAACATGAGGAACATCTAAACTTGGCTTGGAAGCGGGGGGATTTATTTTCTGTTTTAGTGAATGAGGGGATTTCTTCAATAGTGTGAACCGAAACAGAACATTCTCTTACTGGTTTGAAAGATCACTGCTGTTGTGCACTTACGGCAGATCTAGTTTAAGAGCATGGATGCATGCTTTTTTAAATCCAAACCTTAGAACATATGTTGTCTTTTACCAATCTTAATTGAATGTGATTCTCATGACTCATTTAACATACAATACTGTCATTCTCCATCCTGCAGTGTAATCTGAGTAGAAAAGATAATCAGCAGAATTATCTGTGATATCCCACTCCAGGCCAACATAAAGATACACTGTATGTTTTGATCAGCTGATATGAACTGGAAATGTCCTGTAAACGGTGAAAGACTTTAGTTCTCACTAGAAAGGAGGTGTCATGGGTAATATCTGGACTGCTACACAAACAGGTTCCCACTGAGAGGGACATGCAACAAGCTAATGTCTCCGTCGATGCTAATTAAATTCCATCCGGAGGGGGGTGTGTGTGTGTGTGTGTGTGTGTGAGTGTGTGAGTGTATGTGTGAGTGAGAGAAAGAGAGATAGAATGGGGGGAGAGAGAGAGAAAAAGAAGGGTGCAAAGATAAAGAGAGATAGAGGAAGCGAGAAAGAGAGATCGCAGGGAGACAGAGAGAGACTGAGAGAAGCGAGTCATGTAATGACGTAACATTGTTAAGTGACTGTGTCACTGGGGTCACTATCTCCGAGTCTGTGGCTGGCGTATGATAATGCAGTATGTCACCCTCAGCTCTCTGGGAAGATGGACAAGATTTCCTGAGGATTTTACACACACACACACACACACCCACAGTAAAGCCATCAGTCTAAATATGGACATCGTAGAGCTATGACAACTTGCTGTTTGAGCGACTGTGATAGACAAACAATTGGAGGTTGCCATGACAAAGCCCACACAGACCACAGAGGAGCTCCACAGTGCCCACAGGAAACACGCCGAATAATGGCAAAGCCAATTGTGAATTGTTATCAGGTCTAAAAGGAGACTTGTCATTGAAAGCTCAACTCGAGTGGTTCTCATTCTTCTTCCCTTTTTTCTTCTCCTTCCTTCCTTTCGTCCTTTCTCCTCCCTTCCTCATCCTACCACCTCTCCCTGTGCCCTGCGCTGAGACAGACAGAAACCAGACTTGTTTAGGGGAAGTCAGAGGGTCAGAGACAGAAAGAGAGAAAGAGAGAGAGAGTGAGATAGAGAGAGGTGTGGTGGGGAGGTAGACAGGGAGTGTGAGAGAAAGGGACATAGATAGAGAGAAAGAGAGAGAACAAGGGAGAAGTATATAGAGAGAGAGACAGAGAGGGAGGATTACCTAATCGCTGAGCATGCTGTGTATTATGTCATGCTGTCACCAGTCTCAATACGTCAGGTTAGAGGGATACGATTTATCTTAGCTGGACTGGTGGTACTTCAGACAGTGTGTGTATACATACACTGTCACATTTCTGTGTGTGTGAGTGTGTGTGTGTGTGTCTGTGTCTGTGTATTTGTATGTTACTAGGCAGTTGTCTCCAAACATGTTGGGTTAATGTACTTATCTCTTCTAGTCCTGACACAAAGTTTCCAAAGTACATTTGCGTGTGTGTGTGTGAGAAGATACAGGCCTCGTCCAGAGACAAGTGAGCTCACTGGAGCAACAGGAAGAGCCTGGTGGATCTGTCTCACGACCAGATGTGTCCTGGCTGTGGGTCCGGGTGCCAAGCAGACTAGAATCAACCCAGCCACAGGTTATGCTGAGATAGGACTCGATAATACCTGCAGCATAAAGTCTCATTGTGAGCTGCGCTCTGGGTGGCTACCCCAGCTCAGTAACATAGCATGGATCTGACTGAAGGTGCTTAAATACAGGATAAACCCCTCAAACAGTACACTACTGCCATGCTATTGAAATATGAGACCTTTTAATCTAACGAGATGTTAATCCAAGATACTGTTACACCCATCCATATAAATCTTTAACCTGATGACCACACACACAGACCACCAGGGCACTGAAAATAATTAATTGGTTACATAAGAGTGTTGCTGCAAGATCAGCGGGCCTGTGTTACCCAGGTGACTATGACATCACTGTGCACACAACAGACACCCAGACCGAAAGACATAAAGGAGACCGGCAGAGAAACAGACAGACAGACAGACAGACAGACAGACAGACAGACAGACACACAACCAACCAACCAAGCAAACAGGTAGATAGGCAGGCAGGCTGGCATTCAAACTGGCTGACAGGCAGACACATTTCCCCAAAATATGCCTGCAGACAAGAGTCTGAGCTCAAGTCAGTCAGGCATGCCTTTATTTGAATTCTAAAAGCTTTGTTTGGTTAGCAGAGTAATCATTTGTTCATAGTTTCAATCTTGCCAGATCTGTCCTGGCTGCACCCTTAAGCTCTCTCCCCTCCAGACACTTTCTCTCAATGCTGTCTCTTACTTAATGACTTGGATAACACAATCACCCACAGGGGGGGAATGAAAGTCACAATAATGTTGGTACCGAAATGATATTTCAACATGTGCACCAACTCCAACCGTGTTCAAGGTTATCATATTTGCTGGCCAATGGTCTGATTAAGGGAGTTCATGAAAAACAAACAAGGTCTCCAAACCTGATGTTGGGTTGGTGACTGCGAGCAGGCTCTGATAAGGGGGTGGGTGGGATAGTAGGTTTATATGATGCATGTTGTTGTTATGTTCTGACCCTGAGAAAAGGACTACTGTTGTACAAGACCCAGAGCTACTGCCCGGGGGCCTTGGTGTCTCTAAAGCCCTGATTGGTCAGGCTGAAGGACATATCAGGGTCCAATATTACAGTGGAACAGTGGAGTTGATTGTTTTGGTTTGTGTCAAAAGTGTTTTTCTTTTCAAGATCAGGTCATATTTCAAGGGGAAGGGTCACGACGTGAGGAGCGGTTCACAAGTGGACTTTGCGCCTCGTCTCGGACGTCATCTCCCAGCCCGGCTTTAGGGGTGACCTCTGACCTCTATGATGTAGTCGTTGCCATCTTTCCCGTGGACCGCCTTCACGGCACAGATGTCCAGACCTCCGAACATCTCCGCGCAGGAGTCCACCCACAGACGGTACCTGGAACACAGCGACAACCAGTGAAAAGCAGAAATCTACTCTGGAACTTTCTAGAAGTTAAAAAACTGTGGCAGACACCTATTCTGGAAACTTTCTAGAACTTTCTAGAATGATACCAGGCACCCACTACTGTATGGAACTGTCTAGAGATGACAGACGTTAGTTTGTCAGGGTAGAGTACAGTGCACTCACCTGTCCGTCATGGCGATCTGCTCCAGCATGGCAGACCCCGTGTTGGCCTTCCAGTTCCCTGATATGGATGTCCTCCTAGAAAGACCCAGAACACCAGATCAGGGAGACGGAACAAGGAACCCCAAGAGAACACAGACGTCCAGGTAAGTAGGATGGAACTTAAAACCTAGAGAGAACCCCGGATGGAACTCACAACCCAGAAGGAAACCAGAACACCAGGTCAGATAAACAGAATGAACAACTCAGCCCCTGAGCGGATAGTGACAAGCTGTACAGTGCGATAAACAGTCACTCAGCACTGTTGTTTTTGTAGTTCAATAGAAGACCCCAAGGGGAAGATGTTATCGTATGCTTCAACACTGACTGCAATGCACGCCTATATTATGCTTGTGTCACTGCCTGGTTGAGACTTGCTTTCATGGGCGAAGCCATGGACAGGGAGTCGAGATAAGACTCCCTCAATTCCACTCCTCTTAGTCAAAGCATTTTTTTTCAACGGAGCTGCTTGAAGGCAGATAGGGTATGGGCTCATGAATTCTACTGTACACACTGTCTGCATGCTGCTGATCGTTTTTCAACTGCATTTGTTGACTGCATTGTTGAAACTCCAAATCCTGGCTGGGACCCGCAGTATATTTTTGGAGCAAAGTTAAAACTGCCCGCCCCCTGTGTTGGGACCTGCGGGACAGGAGCGATCCCAATCCCACTGCAGGCCTCAAACTCCCCCTCTCTCTCAAATCTAAAAACCAACAGGACGCTCGTACATGCTTACATGTACGCTTTGTAGTTGTTGCCAATCTTCTGGATCCTGATGTCATACTTGGACTGGACGAAGGGCTCGGAGGTGGCGTAGGTCCTAGCCAGCGCCACCACGCTGGTGATGTCCTGGAAGTCTTCCTGGTTCTCCACTTTGATCTGGGGCAGGAAGAGAGAGCGCCGTGCTAATCACCTAGCGTGCTACTATCAAAGCTGGGAAGAGGAGTCGTTAGCGGTTAGCGGTTAGCTTTACTGGAGCATCCTGATGGAATTTCAAACTACCGTAACACAGACAGGTTAATTAGACGTCCCGCTGTGGAAAACATTTCCGGATCAGCTTTGATCTGCATTTTTGCCTCAGCGGAGCTCCCAGGTAAAGGGATATCACAGAGATTTACACAGGAAGGAAAATGACATAAATCAATCAAAGCTTGGGTAACTTCAGATAATATTAAGTACAAAAAAAGAATACACCAAATTGTACAGGTACTGTACCAACCAACAGAATTCCGAGAAAACAAGCATCATATGGTACAGCCATAGATATCTTTCCCATCATGTAACCAAGTTTGATGGATGGGGGCCAACAAGTGCCACAGACAGAAGCAGAAACAGACAGACCACTTAATTACCAGCTATATGTTTACATTAATATACACATATCTAGTAGTACAAGTCCTCCATTAGACCCTGGGAAACAGGAGGTAGGGGAGACACCCTCATAAATCAACAGGCTTCAATGTATGCCGTTCTGTCAGTGCCCGATGAGTTGGATGTCGGATGATGAAGCCCAGGGCTGTAGTCCTAATCCATGCCCTTGTTATCTCATTATCGTTAGTCTCAATGTTTCCATCAAAACTACTTCCCCCATAATGCTGTGTGGGAGGGTGTGTGGGAAGAGCAGTGAGTTGCTGTCATGGGGCGGGGGGGGGGGGGGGGGGGCGGGGAGGGCGCGGGGGGGAGTGATGTTCTCAAGTACACTCCCTCTCTCTCACTCCACATTTCTCTCTTTAACTCTCTCACTCCCCTTCCTGTCTGTCTCCCTCCCTGTCTCTCGAGGCTCAACAAAACGGAAGGAGGAAGAGGAGTGAGAAATCCAAAAAAGTAGTGAATGAGAAAGAGAGGGAGAAGTTTCTAGTCCTAATACTGTACAAGAGAGGACTTGTTAGCTCTGTGGGTTCTCCTTGCAGCTGGCAAGGAGAACAAATAGGAATAAGAAACACAAATAAACCACAGGTTGCCAGTACAAAATACTAAACATGCAGTGATTGCACTAGTCTTCGGAGTCAGAGGTAGAATACTCTCTCTTTCATCCCATTTCTGTTCCATGTACAGACAGGTGAACTAGGCCAAACAGTGGTTTCCTGAACACGCAAGGAAAGTATGTAATACGTGAACTTGTTCTCTGGCTCAGGCCTCTGCAGTAAGGTCCAGGAACAGCAGGCAAAGCCACACCATGGAGTTCACATGGCGTTCACATGGCGTTCACATGGCGTTCCCTTGGCGTTCACTTGGCGTTCACTTGGCGTTCACTTGGCGTTCACTTGGCGTTCACTTGGCGTTCACATGGCGTTCACATGGCGTTCACTTGGCGTTCACTTGGCGTTCACTTGGTGTTCACATAGGGTTCACATGGTGTTCACTTGGTGTTCACATGGTGTTCACATGGTGTTCACATGGTGTTCACTTGGTGTTCACTTGGTGTTCACTTGGTGTTCACATAGGGTTCACATGGTGTTCACTTGGTGTTCACTTGGTGTTCACATGGTGTTCACTTGGTGTTCACTTGGTGTTCACTTGGTGTTCACTTGGTGTTCACATAGGGTTCACATGGTGTTCACTTGGTGTTCACTTGGTGTTCACATGGTGTTCACATGGTTTTCACATGGTGTTCACTTGGTGTTCACTTGGTGTTCACTTGGTGTTCACTTGGTGTTCACATAGGGTTCACATGGTGTTCACTTGGTGTTCACATGGTGTTCACATGGTGTTCACTTGGTGTTCACATAGGGTTCACATGGTGTTCACTTGGTGTTCACATAGGGTTCACATGGTGTTCACATGGTGTTCACTTGGTGTTCACATGGTGTTCACTTGGTGTTCACATAGGGTTCACATGGTGTTCACTTGGTGTTCACATGGTGTTCACATGGTGTTCACTTGGTGTTCACTTGTGAAACCACGCAGAGAATCAGGATGCATTGAGTAAATAAAGCAAACGCCAATACTGGAATAAGAAACCCCAAAGTACGCAAGGCAGTAAACACTGGCAACCAGATCAAGAGCTGTGTGCATGTGTGTGTGTGCGTGTGTATGTGTGTGTGAGAGGTGGAAAAGCTGCCTAATTTTGGAGAGCAAACTGCCTCGCTGACTGACCAATGTGCAGTGTCTGCAAAAAAAATCGAACAACTCCATAAAGGAGGTAGTCCTCAAGGTCTATCAGATCATTATGCTGTGGCAAAGGCATTTCAGATAATTCTTTGTCTGTCAGACATAGACAACAATTTTTTTTTTTTTAAGAGAGGTCATCATTCATATTGGCAGGGTTTCCCAGATTCGTTAAGAAGCTCTTAACGCTAAGAGCTTCTTAGGAACGTTCTAAGAACGCTCTAGAACGCTCTTAGAACGCTCCTAAGAAGCTCATAGCGTTAAGAGCTTCTTAACGAATCTGGGAAACCCGGCCATTATTTGTAACATTATGCCATTATATCCACTGGTAAAACCACCGACAAAACAATTAGCAAGAATAGATCCTTTCAAGTGAGAAAGAACCCAGGTGAGAGATCTAAAAGGTTCTATAACATATATTTTACATACTCTACTCTATTACATATTCTATCACATATTTTGTGGGCTCTTCTTCTGGTATGACTTCAGGCAGTTACCGATGACAAACGACCAGAGCTAATGAGGAGCTTGTCTGTATCTGAGTCTTGCCTCACATAGCTTGCAGCTCAATCAGGATTCAAAGCTCAGCTAACATCCTGATGGAACACGGAGAAGCCATCAAAATGCAGAAAGACAGAGTTAGATCAAACCCAAACACATGATTCACAACAGCAACCGTTTTCGTTTTCTCCCGACAGGTTCACTGTCTTAAAAAGCACGGCTGACTTAAAAGGCAAAGAGAACGGGGATGTGATTTTCTCAGCCCTGACCTGCGGTGGCCCTCCGTGCTCAGGGAGGTCAGAGGTCACACAAGGTATGTTCTGCTCCCCACCCGCCTGGGCTCAGGGCCCCAGAGGGCTGCTGGGCAATCTATTGTGGAGGAAACACAGATACTCAGATGGAGAGGCGATAGACATGTAGGAAGTGTCTGTTTGTGTGTGTTTGTGTGAATGCACAGACCTTGCCCAGAAGGTCCTGTATAATGTCCACGACGCTCAACTCTTTCTGAGAGGTGTGTAGTCTGTATGGGTGTGTTGATGTGTGTGTTAATGTGTGTGAGTGTGTCTGTGTGTAAACCTTCTTTTAGCTGGCTGTTGGGTTGTTGGATCCTTGTGTGACCTAGACAGAGCAGTCAGTCAGTTTGCGAGTGAAAGACCGAGTGTGTGTGTGTGTGTGTCTTTGAATTTGACACAAAATGTGTTCTTTTGAAATGTATTTTATATAAATGAAGCACTCTTCCCTAGCCTTCTGCGAACATGGAAACCCCCAAGAACCCCCCCCCCCCCCATCTACTGCTCCCGTTCCTTCCTCTCATGAGGGTGAGATCATGGGAGTGGACAGGGCTCACTTCCAGCTTCCAACCTATCCCTACCTCCTTAGCTTCTAGCAAGGCAGGGGCCATCATCTTCTTTGGCAGTCTTGAGATACACAGAGATAACAAAGACTCTGGTAAGACCAGATCAACTCCTGAAGACACACACACACGCACACACGCACACACACACACACACACACACACACACACTCAAAACTAGATATATGTGAGGAGGATAGACTAGGAGAGAGGCATTTAGTGTGTGTGTGTGTACAAGTGTGTTTGTGCAAGTGTCTGTATGTGTGTTTGGAGGTGTCTGTGTATGAATGCGTGCATGTGTGCTAGAGGTTTACCTTTCCCATCCCGGCGTAGGCATGGCCCATCTTGACCACCACAGGGAAGGCTGGTGTTGTGGCCTGAGGACGAAGGACAAGCACGTCATTAGCACCGGACAGCAGTACAGCATGGCGGAGCGCTGCTTTACACTGCTGCCTCACAGCAAGATCATGGGTTCGAATTCCCCATGAGGCTTGGCATGTTGGCAAGGTCTCCCCAAGCCTGTCAGTGTTTCAAGATATCTCTGGTAACACCGTACAGTAGGAGAGACGGCAGACGTTCAATTATATATTTATGAAGATATAACCTCAATACAAATGGAAACGTTTTCCACCTTTAACGCCGAATAAGACCAGACGAAAGACGGAACACGGAGATCACAGTGTATAAAGATCCGTCATACATAGAACCTCCGTATTGAACTCAAACAGCCACCTTATTTTGGAAGCATGAGGTACATTGAGAAGAATGTTGGTTTGTTCCACAAAAGCAGAGTTCTGGGAAGCAGAGGGGTGGAAGACCACATGCTGCTGTGCCGGGTTTGGACCACCAGGCCAGACCACAGGCATGGTGATGTGTAATGAAAGCAAATGAAACGTCAACAGATGACTTTAAAGGTCTCTTTTTAAACAAATTCTGGGGACCTGGATCAATCTGCCGGTATGATTGTAAATGGGATCTGGAATCTAAAAAGAGAGGCTTTTATTATCTGGCCTGGGAATGTCTTTACGAGGCTCTCTCTCTCAGCTCATTCTCTCTCTCAACTCTCAGTCTATATCTCTCTGTCTCTACCTCTCTCTCTCTCTCATTTCTGTTTTCAGATCTTTTCTTTCTCATCTCTCCTCTCTCTCCTCTCGCTTCTCTTTATATCCCTAATCTCTTTTTCCCACACAGATGAGATAAACCCACTTGAGAGTGATATCTCAGAGTTAATGCAATAGCCAGTAGACAGTAGTAGTAGACAGACATATGCAAACACACACACACATCACCATCCAGCTACCAGTCGACATGACTCAGCAGTGATACTGTACAGGAAGAAGCTGTCAGTGTTCCATCTGGACAACACTCCAATCTGCCAATCACACGCCTGTTTACTGAGACGTCAGCATTCATTGTTGTTGTTGAGGCATTCTGAGGTCACAAGCCTTAAGCTGTGCTGTTGAGATCCAGGGCCATCTCTGCAAACATCAGTGAACTGGAATAATAGGTTTGTAAGATGGAAGGTTAGCTATGAATTTATAATCTGTTTTCAAACACTGAAGCACGCAATGATCATTACATAATCACTTACAATGAGTCAACCGTTTGATATCACAAAGCCTAGCACAAAGCCCGTCAGACTCAGATAACAGAAGCCTGCACTGGCTCAGAATGAAACAGTGACTAATGTCATTATATACTGTATCTATCTCGTTCTCATTTACCCTTGTTCAAAGACAAACTTTGTCTGATTTGCTACAAAAAAAGTTGACTTATATTGAAATATGGCAAACTTCTTTCAATATTTCGAACTCTTCAATAGTATCTGTGATCAGCCAGTGGAGAGCTGTGAAGACTCTAACACGTCTAAGAAGACTGACATAGAAACTTCTAGTCACCTCTAAAGACTGCAGAGTCACCTATGAAGACTGTTATAGACAGCAGAGTCACCTATGAAGACTGTTATAGACAGCAGAGTCACCTATGAAGACTGTTATAGACAGCAGAGTCACCTATGAAGACTGTTATAGACAGCAGAGTCACCTATGAAGACTGTTATAGACAGCAGAGTCACCTACGAAGACTGTTATAGACAGCAGAGTCACCTATGAAGACTGTTATAGACAGCAGAGTCACCTATGAAGACTGTTATAGACAGCAGAGTCACCTATGAAGACTGTTATAGACAGCAGAGTCACCTATGAAGACTGTTATAGACAGCAGAGTCACCTATGAAGACTGTTATAGATGGCAGAGTCATCTATGAAGACTGTTATAGACAGCAGAGTCATCTAGAGTCTGGTATGAGACTCTCAAACAGCAATCATCTCAGACTATCTCGTTTCACCCTCTCTGCATGGAAGCTAACCAGTGAGGAGGCACCTGCTGTGGCACATAGCTGCCAACACTGGTGTGACATCATCACACCCTGGCTCAAAAGAGAGACAGAGAGACAGAGAAAGAGAGAGGCACGAAGAGAGAGCAGGGAGAGGGAAAATATATTTTGTTATGGGGCGGGCACGTTTTTCGACGCCCACTCTGTCTGGGCCAGCCTCCCCAGGCTTTCCCATCACCGTGGAGATGACGGGACCTATAGCACACACGCCGACGCTCCGCTACGGAGACGAGACCACATCCTCCGGAGCAGCTGGGACACGGCCGAACGTCAGGAACAAACAAGGCCATCTGTGCTCCGTTTCCTCGCACCACCCACGCCCCACCCTCAGGTCGAGACACGAGGCTCTCTGTGTTTACTGTTTGTTCACTTCATCGGTCATCCTGACTCAAAACAAAACTCAGACAGCAACTTACTGTAATACCTGCATGGACTTCCCGGAAGAGGTTCTGTGTTCAAGCATGAAGAAGCCAGATCTGATGTGTGACAGAGGATCAAAACACTAGATTGATTTGCAGATTTGTCTTTGGTTTTACATTTGAATTGTATTCGTTCAGCAGATATCTTTGACCCAAAGTGGTATTCTAAGAGTGCATTTAGAAAGCACAGCAAAAAGTCAATATCACAAGTGCAACATCAAGCAATTGTTTTTTCTTTGTATGACTAAATGTTTCTTTCTTATTGGGATAGTCTACGTATTACAGTGGTGATTGAAGCCGTTTATCGGTTTGTAAAAAAGATTCAGCCCATTGTTTCCATCTATGAAATATCCATTGTGGTCTTTGGAGACTAAGGGCCTTCAGAAGCGTGTTTTATTGGACACAGCTCATTTTCCAGACCAGACTGGACGTTTCATTCCAGAAAGCCTTTTAAGAATGTGTCAGCCAGTATGGTAAAGAAATTATCTGAACACACATGCACACACACAAATACTAGCTAAAGCTAATAACACGGCCTGTGATTTCACCAGTCTAGGTCTGGTTTCATGACAGGGGCTTCCCGCCACTTAACCACACCAGACGGACATCATGGAAGTTCTTCAGGGAAGCCCTGGGTCTGGTTCTGAACACAGGGTCTACGTCCACACACACTTAAGCCAAGAAAAGCAGATCATTCAAGTTGAGGTGCTTCAGTCGTTAGTGAATCAGTCTTTCAGGACTTCTAAACACCTCTGTGTGAAATTCCTCCCTCCCCACAACCACACCACGCCCATATGAAGAGGCTTCTGGTGCCAGTCACAACCTACGCACACACTCACCGTCACATCATCAGCAGTCACCCGAAACATTTTTTCTTCTACAAATGACCGGACCTCAGTAGTTTTCCACAGTCTAAGCAGAGTCCAATGGACCAGCACTGACCACTGAGAGTGGTGTGTGTGTGTCAGTGAGTCATGCCTACCAGCCTATGCAGGTGCCATCCGGCCAATAGATTATATTGGGACCTACGGATGATTATGAGTAAATCATCTGAAAACAGCAATAGTTCAAAGTTCTGGTTCCTGTAAATGTAATGCCTGGGTTGGAAACAGTGAGGCCATTTTGGATATGGGTGTCTTCAACACAATGACACATACAGTGTAAACTCACACAACACAATATTGTACAATACAACTACTAATGAGTCTTCCCCATAGGAAGGAAGACCACACGCCAGCCATACCTCCTCAGAATACAAACACTCACGCAATAATCAGTCATCGAGGAGATACAGTATCACATCGAAACCCGTTTTCCTCCGGGTCAGCCAACTGAGAGGGAGACAGCCTGACTACAGAGACACGGCTGTATACTGAAGAGGCTCCTGGCTCTGAACGGAGGGGGGTTAAACCACTCTTTAGGGGCACATCAATTATCCATCTCAGCACATGGTGTATCCATCTAAGCATTTATGATCCCCTAATTTTTATTACGGCCGTACAGAGCTGCCACATCAATGGGTGGATGAGGAGGGCAATGGCTTGCCCAGACTGAGGGACCCGGGGGGGTGAGGAGTGGCGATCGGGAGGGGGGGGGGGTGACCCAAGCTGCTGTTCAAAAGACGGCGCTGGCAGAGAAGGGGGAGAAGGGAAGTTCCACATGAAAACCCTGCCCAGCCACGAGGCTAGCCACGGCAGATCAATGACCAGACGGCTAAGTGTGATCGCACACCTGGTCTTGGGAGGCGTTATCATCTTGGGTTCTTGTTATTATCATGTTAGTATTTCACATATGTATGTTTATTGTCATTACTTAGAAGTAATAATGTAATTGTAATTGTTCTGTATATGTAAATAAACTCAAATGAATCTTTTTCCTAATTGCCAAATGACATGACCAGTGGATTTTCTTTTCACAGTAACTTAGAAATACATTTCAAAGGTCGAGAACTGTCCTTGTTCTGCTCTATCCTCGAACAACAGTAGCTCAAGGTTGTTGCCAAGGCAGCCGTGACAACACACGGAACTCATGTTAAACGACTTCCACAGAAGACCCCAATTAAGCTGTACAGACATAGCAAAACATGTCTCTCAACATGATGGCAGCAGGACACACTGTTCCCAGAAGGTATCAAGACTCAGACACGCCGTTTAATTGGTCTGTACTGTTGCTGTTGTTACGCTACCAGCCGCCCCAAACCACATGACGGACTGTGGACTGCATCGCCACGATGTTACTGTTTACAACCTTCTACCAGCGCACGCTAATTATTGCCATGGAAACAGGGGTCCTATTTGGACCCATGCCAGCGAGTTTCCATGACTGAAACATGCGTGTGGAAAACAGGTCTCCAGATTTTGGGAGAAGGAGAGACGTTTGATGGAGACGGCTGACACGCCTAGCCACCTGATGATTACTCACTGGGTGCAGTCCGACACCCTGTTCCTCATTGAGGCATAAGCCTCATCTGATAGCTAAGGTTTATTCCAGAACACAATTATTACACCTGTTACAAACTTAGCTATGTTGGTCTACTGTACTTCAAACAGCATAAAATAACAAAATACCATGATTGTGCGATGAATAGGGTTGTGTTTGTCATTTGAATTGCCTTTATTTTGTGGCTTTTCCAAAACCATCACTTACATAAATCCAATATTGGACCTTGCCGAAATGGAAACAAAATCGAAATGGAAGATAACCGAATTCTCATCAATCACCATTTACCACATATTTACAACGCACCATCAGTCAGTCAGTCATGACACGGGGGTTATTTTCTGGGTCAATGAGAGGAAGCAGAATTAGACAGAAGAGAGATGCAGGGACAGCTAATGAGAGGGCCCTCCCCTGCAGCACAGCCTCTCTAAACACACAGACCAGCTGCAGGTGGGCAACATTACAGCTGGTTAACCCATATGATTTAATAACAGAACACTCAGATCCTACTTCCATCCCAGTCTATTCATTTTAGGTAAACACATAGATGCCTCCACCCCCCCACCCCCCCTCCTCACCATGCTTAAGTGGAGGGCCAGACTCCTCCACCACCAGTGGAGCCTTATTTCAGTTCAGTGCTGTGGTCAAGCTTGCTGTGGTCAATGGGTAGACCTATTAGTGCAGATCAATTCACTAACCTACATTTCAGCTGCCATTCAGGGTTCAGTCAAAAAAAAAAGAAGGGGGGGGGGAATGAAAAGGGAATAACATCAACGGGACAGACAGGCCTCCGGCGAGGCCAGACCTGGTTAAACGATCACCGCTGCCACACATTCCTCTCTGTCTAAGAGCAAACGAGATGTGGGATTCCCATTTTCCAGGTTTTTTGTTTTGGACGCAGAGCTGGCGTGTGACGTGGGACAGGGTCTGGGCCATGGTGGGGGGATGTCTGTAGTCACACCCAGCAAAGTCACAGGGTTCATAAATACAGGTGACAAGCTGGAAGCTCGCATGATGGAAGCTCATATGAAGAGCGTAGTAAAGGGGGAACACGCTCAGGGAGAAAACAGGGAGAGAGAGAAAGAGGAAGAGATGGAAAGAGAGAGACAGAGAGAAAGAGAGGTAGAAAGAGAGAGGGAAGGAGAGAGGGAAGGAGAGAGGGAAGGAGAGAGTTGGACGGAGGGAGAGAGAAAGAGAGAGAGAGAAAGGGCAGGCATACAGGCAGTGTAATTAGTTACATATTTGAAATCAATCAGTCATTATTTTACATGTGTATCACCCTTTAAATCAGTCCGTATCACAGTTTCACTCGAACATCAAACTTGAAAAGTTGATAACCGTCATGTTTACAGACACAACTTCTCCATTTGGAAATTGGGCTGTAATCATAAATAAGCTCCATGACAGATTGAGGAACGTTTTTTTTTTGCCCCGCTCTGATGAGTTTCCCATTTTAACAATATGCTAATGAGAAGGGGAACAAATAAAACATCTAAAAAGTTAATTTGTCTGTCAGACTAGAGAGCAGGTGGTCTGGCAACAGATTTGTGTTTACATCATTTCTACTGGGATCAGTAGACACTACAACAAAGACAGAGATTGTAGGGCATTAGAAAAGTTTCTCAGAGAAAGTAAAAAAAAAAACCAAGAGGCCGGGGGAGGGGGCAAGGGTGGGGGCGGGGGCAGGGCAGTAAGAGGACTGGTGACAGTTATTACGATCATCTCCCACGCCCCCTGCGCACACACAAACACACACACACACCTTAGCAAGTGTTACAGTAATCTGATAAGTAGGTGTCAATTGTACAGTTAAGTATTTCTCCAGTCTAAACTGCACTACACTACGACCAGTGAGGGCCCATTAGAGGCACAGACCGTACGTTAAAAATAAAACACATACAGTAAAGAAAACACAATAAGTGTAAAATAAGGGCATATTCAGAAAACGTTTTATAGCACCGGTCTACGGAGGGACCAGAGGAAATGGATTTGATCCCGTCCACACCCAGACCATTAAAACCCGCCGTTCCCGCCCGAGCGAACACACTGGGAAAGCCTGATCCAGGGCCAAAGTCTAACATGGCCCGACGGATTCACAAGTTCAGAGTCAAGGAGAACCGGGGCGAGGCACACGGAACAGGCGCTGGCGCTGCCTGACGGAAGCGAACCCCGTTTGGGATCCGTTTGAGACCTCTGTGATGGTCAGGAGGGAGAGAGGTAACCCAGGTAACGCCTGAAGAAGAAAGCCTTCGATACTGTCGAATGTGGACTGTGGAATGTCGTGTGTACAATGTGCCATTGTTACTGTACATAGAAGCACAGTGGAATCCTGGACTTGGTTTTGATCGCCAGTGGTTCCAGGTGGAACGCCTTGTTATGACACGTCTGGCACGTCCTGTCCTTATAATACGCTCCGTGCCTTTCAACAGGAAGTAGGGCAGGGAGCACCAACGCTGAAGGGATTTCCACTCGAAGGAGGAAAGTTGGAGGCTAAAGACAGAAATCTTTGTGGAATTGACGCAGTCTGTGAGACACACCTTCAAAGGTTTCAGCCGCACGCAGGTTTGGACCAGAGGAAGGAAGGGGACGTCGTCTGAAAACTCTGTGCCACAGCAGAGCTTAAGTGCCAGCAGCACTACTGTTTTCAATTTAATACCAGGCACCAGGGGGACGAGAGGAAGGGTAAGAGACGAAAGAGAGAGAGAGAGGAGAGAGAGAGAGAGAGAGAGAGAGAGAGAGAGAGAGAGAGAGAGAGAGAGAGAGAGAGAGAGAGAGAGAGAGAGAGAGAGAGAGAGAGAGAGAGAGAGAGAGAGAGAGAGAGAGAGAGAGAGAGAGAGAGAGAGAGAGAGAGAGAGAGCATCAAGGGATGAAAAATTGGGGGGGAACAGCTGGATGGGACTCTATTTATACTGTTGGAGGGCGGGTTCTGGGATTGAGAACCGGGCAGCTGGTCTCAGGGCTTTTGATGTCTCACTCCCTCCCCAGCCCTGGCTGCTCCTCCTGGGCTCCGGGCTCCCGGCCATCCCTCACCTGGAGAAGCAGTGTGCTCAGCCACAAGGAGGAACCAGAGCATGTAGACTGTCAGGGTGGAGGGGTCGAGGGGGAGGGACGAGGGGTTCTGTCGGGAATTGGCTGGGGCAGGTGGGTGGGTAGGGAATGACCTTTTTATAAACAACTCTGTTTAATGTGTGGCTTTTACACTTACTCCGTATTAAACAATGTCTATACAATGTCTGCGCAACGCTTGGACACTTTATGACCAGTTTACAGAGCGAGACCGATACAATATTCTGCCAAGGCCGTGAGACTAAACACTCCAAACACTGTAATAAGATGCATACAACAAAGTTGGAAACGGGAGTGGGAGACGACACATTCGTGAATCCGCGACCTAGCTGACTATTTTCCCTCAGTTATCAAAACACCATCTTGGATTTATGGACAACTAGGAAAATAAAAGAGTTCCCATGCTGTGGATAAATGTTTGTGTAGAATCTTATGTCTGGCCACAGGGAGATTCCAGGAGTGAAAAGGAAAATAGGATGAAGTACCTCCCACTGAGGTTAGTAGGGTTTATCACGGTCGACAGTGGTCAGTGATTGTCAACCAGACTTACACCCATTAAACCTGTCAGTACAGAGCTGAAAATATGATATATCATTTCAGAATGTAAGGAGAAGCATATGAAATCACTTTTATTCATTTGTATTTAATCATTTGTATTTTTAGGGGAATGAAAGAATCAAAAAATGATTAATGATCACTGTGGCACAGCCAAGGCGCAGCATATCAGTAATGCAGTGAACTTCAATTTCACATGTTTTGCTCCAGCAAAATGTGACCCATGATGTCTGTACCACAGAACGTGCTGAAGATGGGCCAAGCCAAATGGCAGCTTTCTGAAGGAAAAGGAGCTGCATCCTTGGTCATAGATTTACAGTAACTATAACAGTCCACATTCACTGTAATCATAAACTACATTTACAAAAACACAATTACGTCACTTAGATTTTTGTCTTTGACAGTTTGAAGAAACACAACACAACCCACAGACCACAATCCACCAACCCCAGAAAAAGTTGTTTCCTGAGAGCCTCATAACATCACGGTCACTTAGTTACCAATTAGTGAGCAAGAAATGGAGAACAGGGGTAGTCCTATGAAACCAAGTCTATTTTTAACTCTGAACTCTCCCTAAACTGTGACGTCCACATCCGGCAAACCCACAGTCCTCCACCTTCCTGACCCGTGAATCACGGGTCTCCCTAGGCTCCCTCACGGATTAGCTAACCTTGACAACCCTCCTCCCATCACCCAGCCCTTCACCCCATACAATCCTCCCACATATCTTCTCTTCCTGGCTCCAGTTTCTGGGAAATGCTGCTGGTTTAAGAGCAGAGGAAACACTCTGATGAGCATTGTTGTACATTTACATGATATCCATTTAGCAGATGATTTCATGAAAAGCGACGGACAATTAGGGCATATAGAGAGTACTGCAGAAAATTAAGGATCAGCAATGCCTTGTTCTAACTTTATTTAGGTCTTCAGAGTCCCAAAATCTGTACATACACTATTTGTATGTCACTTTGAATCAAAGCATCTGCCGAATGATTAAAATGTCAAATGTCAAAATGACATACAGTTATAGGTTATACTCCACCATTCTCAAGCAGAGCTTTGCAATTAGGGACAGTCATCCAGTGTCTTTTGGACCGACGGATCCTTACATCATGCAAACTGAGAGGTCATCTTGTTTCTCAGCATGCAGTAGGACCACAAGAATTCGGTGTTCCCTCAACGTCATGGCGTTGTACCTCAGCTATTTCCATGCAGTCATGTGCCCCCCCCCACTCCCCCCTCCCACCCCACTCATTCATGGCTGGTGTGGTGGGTGGTGCGGTGGCTATCTCATAGCAAACATAGTCATTTTGTGTGTGTGCGTGTGTGTGTGTGTGTGTGTGTGGGGGGGTGGGCGGTTCGGACCGCATACCAAATATGTCCAGCACGGCCTCACTCTCCGAGCAGGGCAGCGGTGCAGTGCACCATGGTCCCACTACTGTCACAGAGGTCACCGGCTATCCGTCACAGTTTATTGCCTGGAGGACGAAGGCCCCCGTAGTGAGTGGGAACCCGGGGGGGGGGGGGGGGGGGGGTCAGGGTCGTGCTTGTGTTTCCGGACCAGAAGCCTCCTCCGCTGGACGGGGCTGGAAGCTGATAGTCATGCTCCAACCTCCCTGAGAGGAGCAGGGGGAGCGGGCCGTGGCCCCGCTTTGAGAGGAGTCACTGACATCCACGGCCGCTTTGATGGGGAAATGTTGAAAGGAGATGGGGAATCGTCGGGGCTTATGATAAACACTGGGAGGGGATGAGCACTTCCACGGTGATGATTACACTTCCTGGTTAACTGATCTGTAGGGCAAGCGGGGGAGGACGTCTCGAAACTATCGTTCTGTGCTGACAGGTCTCAGATAACAGTATTATCCGCGTATCCTTTTCTGATAAGCTATTTGATAAAGTCAGATCAAGCCAAAGCACATTTCTATAGCACATTTAAAACATTACGTTGAAATGGTGCATCATAATCGGATCAGAAGTGCACATAAACAATCAATGTTGACTTTGAGCATACCAAGTCAAAACAGAAGCAGTAAACAATTTCACATTAAACACAAGGACAAGCAAACACTGACTCTGATGTTTGAGATTTGATTCGTTGAGGAAAAAAACATGCAACTCCCCACTCCACTGCTTATGAAGTCTAACACTGTTTAATCTGGTTCGTCCTCCAGGCCATCTAAAGGGAGGTTTGTTTGGTCTGTTTGCCCAAGCAGAAAAAGAGTATACTTAAAACAAATTCAAATGTGTTACGTAAGAGCGTTGTCTACACAATTTGAGTGTGCTTAAAATGTACCCATTTTGTATATTCACATACTTATTGCCAGCTTTAATATATGTAAGTATAACGTTTATTTTTCTCGCATGGGTGGCCAGAAGTCCAGGAAAGAGAAGTCCTAATTGAATAGTCTGTCACTTACACTCTATGAGTCTTACAGTCCTCAGACACAAGGTCTGAGGACAGCATATGTGCGAGCTCACATGACTGCGTTTCATTAGGAGGCCGCCATATTGTGCAAAGTTGAGCTTAGACAACAAGGAATGGTTTGGGTGGTCAACATTTCAACGGACTCACGGCCAACGTCCAACACTGGCGTTCATCTCCATTCCTGAATGAGCCACTTTTTTGACTGACCTGTCAAACATGAGCATTTACTGTGGACTACAGAGCAGCTGCTGATACTGTAAGTGTGTTTTACATTTCATTTTTTAAATGAATTAATCACGGTGTCCTACTTAAGCACAATGGCATGTGTTCTGGGGGTGGGGGGACATGACCAGTGAGTCATGTTTGGTTGTATTCCCCCAGAGAGCCTTTTCGGCATTCACAATCTTTTTTAGCTCGTGCCTCTTCCTGTGTCTATTTAGCGGGTTGTCAGGCAGATGAAAGGTATTTCCTCTGAGTCACCGCCCCGCTCCCTTTTGTCATTACAGAGAAGATCAGGCTCCAGACACCTCCAGTACACTGTCTTCCCATGATCCCCGGCGGTGGGCCAACCAAATAACAGGTCTTGGCTATACTTAGACTTTTGGAGATGAAAATGCACTTTACTCTGCATTATTATGCTTACTACGCTGGCCTACTTAGACAACATCGTTTCCGGAGGGTTCTGTTTTGTAGATATTCTTCCTTTGTCGAACAGATCAGGAAGGACATGTGGTGAGATGTGACAGAGTGCATATCTCGGATGTTCGGGCACCCAAACAATCTATAATCTCTGACTGTAACAATGACACAGCAATACTGAACATACTGTACGAAAGTGATTATCCAACACTTAAAATACTGCTAAGACAGATAAGAGGTATTGTAATATTTGCTATTACATATTTCTCTTATGTAATCAACAACTCAATTCTGATAATATTAACCTTTTGTTTGTGGAATGTCTGATTTTGGCTTTGGGTGATGTCACAGGCAGTCAATGCAACGGAAGTGGTAGAATCCGGTCCTGGGAGATTTCATTGAGAGAAATAATAACACAGAACGAGAACCCTCATTCCTCTAACCCCCAGACACTGACTCAGAGAAGAATGGCGCAAATACAATGACTCACAACTGGTAACAATGCTTGATTGATGGTTAACGATGGCGGCCATGTTTTCTGATTCGGTTTCTCCGGAAGCCCCCTGGAAGCTGGTGCGATGCTGCGACACCTTTGTGGGGTCGAGGTATGTCGTTTGACGCTACTGGTCTGAGGAGCCTCAGTGTGATCCCATTCCATGCCAGTAACTCAACAACATGTTAGTTATTACTGCCTATTGGACAGCCACCAGACATTCCAGAATGTGGCGAATGTTCCAGAATGTGCTGACACGCACCACTGAACAAACAATGGATAATTTTATAGGTAAGTGCATTGTGAAAAATAATATTATGTTCCATAGAAGAGGATGAGGGTAATGCTAAAATCAACAGGCTCCCCTACAGTTAATCCCAACATAGTAGATGACCTAGTGTACTGGCAGATGACCTGCAGTCTGACGTGTAACATCCTTCTTTCAACAATATGACATGAGAACACAGGGCCGTCCTTGACTCACACTGAATACAGATTTGAATGCCTTAGAAATATGTCTGTCATGCAAAACCCCATATGTACAGTTTATATATATTAATGTATTTTCAACTACAAATGAACATTTCCACACACAGACTGCCATTCTTTATATAAACAGTATGTCATTTGTCTTTGGCGAGCTGCCGCTCCACTTTTGAGGAGGGGGTAAACAGTGAAAATCCCTGAAGATTGAGAAGTGTTAATGAGAAAGCCTGTTTAGTGCCATGGTTCTGAAACCTGGGATTATTCCGGCTCGGTTGCATAACTGGCCGTCCCTAACCTGGCTCCTTAAATCCCCGGAGAAAAGCCACCCAAGTGATATCTCCCCTCGGCTCGCTGAACACTTACATAAACAGAAGGGGACTAAAGCGTGATTAGGATTAAACGGTTAATTATGGCTGCGTGTAGGACAGGAGCTTGACGGTACCAGTTATCTTATGTTTATTTGCTACGGTTTGGAACTCTCTTCTTCTCTTTTTTTTTAATGTTTGGCCATGTTTGTGCAGATCCCAGGACGACTAGTCGATGTTGATGCATCAGCTAATGAGGATCTGTGTCAAATCAAGAAAAACTAGAATTTGGCCGATAAATGCGACATGAGAGTCTCAAAGAGTCTCTCGTTTAATTTTATATTCTGCATTGATGTCTATTTTCTATGTATCTGTTTTACCCACCCTGGCAGTTTACCAACCCACCTCCATGTGCCACCCCTCACCAGTGTGTCACCACTCATTTTATAGTGGGCACACAGGAGTTCCTTGTGGGCACATGGTGTATGACTGCATAACAGTAGAAACACCCTGCTTTCATAGCGACACACTGCTTTCAACTGTTCTGTATTCACAACATATGACCAGATGACCATACAGTAAGGACATCAGACTATCTAGACAAACACTGTGCACATTGGCACAAGCAAAAGCAGGTATGGACCAACATGCATTACACAGTAGGTGACGTGAATTACATCAGACTCGTATGTTTTTCCGTTCAGTGAGCTGTTTCCAGCGGTTTGGGCTGAGACTGGAATGTTTTAGAGATGAGAAAAAAAGAGAGAAAGAAAAAATACAACCAGTGCAAAGTTCCAATGCCATGTCTATGTGATTCTGAATGGCATCATCGTGAGTCGTGATTGGCCGCTCCGTCTGTCGTCTGAGGTGGTTCTGGGGGGCGTTCACATCCAGCGCACTATATGTAATTTGTGACTCGCGAGCAGAGCAGCAGTGACAGCTTGACCGGAGACAGGCGTTGGACATACGCAGAGACGCGAGCGCAACTAGGATACTCTGAAGAGCTATAACCGAACTTGACGCTTGTTTTATTTAAAGTTAGACTACAAGACAAGAGACAAAAAAAAGTCCAAAAAATGCAGTCGTTCTACCAGCTGACCAGCGTGCTGCTTGTCTTCGGCAGCCTCCTGATAAACCAACTGACAGAAGGCTGCTCGTGCGCTCTTTCGCACCCGCAAGATGCCTACTGCAACTCTGACATAGGTGAGTCTCACGTTTGAGAAATAAAGTTCAAAAATGTATTTTAAAGGGGGGGAAGAAGAGGGTCTCACTAGATTCCTTAGGGTTGTTGGCAAAGTTTTGGTTAATACAGTTACATTAGAGCTCTGACGATTACTTTAATAGGTTGATTATCGCGCGCACTATATCAATCTACAGTACTCATGAAAAGCTGAACGATAAGTTTTAAATCTGATTTTAATGTGTGAATTGCCTTAATCAAATATTGTATTTCTTTCATTACACATTATTTTGGTCGTATTCAGCATTTAAAATGAACGTAAAACGTATCTTGTATTCTGTGCAAAATGTTCATTACAATGCAAAGTTATTTCGGGTTTTAGTCATCCAAGTTAGTTTGAAAATAGCCTGACACACTTCATTCTAACTGTATCAGATGTAATGTTTACTACAGCACGTTTATTTTGAGGAGAATAGATCAATGCGTCATCTCTCAAATTAGTAAGGCGAAAGGAAACCCACTTTCCCTCTCTCTCCTCCTGAGTACGAGCTAACCGTCTCCATAGAAACAGGTCCCACTGACTATAATGTTTTTCAGAGCAAATTACCTCTTGCTGAGCAATAAAACGGAACAGACAGGCAGACGGTAGCCAGCCAACTATTTTACTGCTTCTTGAATATTGCACCCATGTGTGGAGGTTAGCAACGGCAAATTTAAAGTGCAGACTCACTGTTTTGCTACTGTCCTGGGATCAATTTACTGTTTGACTTTCTATGCTATTCAAGAGCCAAAATAGCAAGTGATCTTGGTGGGTCTTTTTTTGGTATTCTATCTAGCCTAGCATGCTCTCTGCCTTCTATATTCCAGCTCCGGTTTTCAGTTGCCCCTCATTCTTCACACAACGCAAGTTTTCTGCCCAATTTTCTGCCCAGGTTACACATACTTGGATCTGCTAATTCCTAACATTCTAGCGTTATGTACGGAGTCCGTTTTAGACAGCTCAGTCAAAGACAAGTTATTTATCTAGGCTCACTTGGTGTTCATGCGAGCCATTTATTTGCTTGTAGAGCTGAGACTGCGACCCACTTAGGTCTTCGAGCCACGGAGAAGGGACAAGGCTTTGTAATGCATGCTTTAACACCGGGTCATGATTACACTGACATCCCAGAATAGTGCTGTTTTACTGAGGAATCCCAGCCCAATCTGACTAGTTATTTGATACAACCAGATCCACGCGTTAATCTGTTGTTACCTTAGACCCATTTATACATTAGAACCCAAGAATGTGTACAAAGTATAATAGGGGTTTCTTAGGCAGGTTAACAAAAAAGGCAGTGCGGAATAGATAGGGGTCAACTGAGATATTTCAGAGGGGGTATTTGAGTGAAGAGCTCTTTGCCTATTAGCCCTGTGTGTGTGTGTGTGCGTGTGTGTGTGTTGTAGAACTGGGGCAGTTCCTCTGCCGCTGGGTCAATGTGTGTTCGACCGACCCCATTCTCTCCCCCTCTCACACACATGCACGCACACACACACACAAACACAAACACACTATGGATATGGGTGAGCAGATTAGCTTTGAAAGAGATGGCCATTATTGTCCATTAAGGTGGTTCGAGTGGTCCAGTGCCCTTCAGCAGAGAACAAGCAGATTTGTGGGAGGATTTCACAGTGGAACCAACTATGACGTCACTGGGCTCTGCCTCTCCCTCTTCTATACAAGTGCTCCTCAGTCCGAGCAGAAGGCTGTGTCTGCCGTCTGATGAGAAGTGAGAGGACAGTTACTGTAGACGGACGCTGCCGTTCTCGTCACAGGAGGGCAGAGCTGTTCTGAATGAGTACATCATCATGCCGTTTTTAAGTTAACCATTCATTCACAGTGTTTGCAACTCCGGGAGTCAGGTGGCTGAGCGGTTAGGGAATCGGGCTAGTAATCTAACGGATGCCAGTTTGATTCCCGGCCGTGCCAAATGACGTTGTGTCCTTGGGCAAGGCACTTCACCCTACTTGCCTCGGGGGAATGTCCCTGTACTTACTGCAAGTTGCTCTGGATAAGAGCGTCTGCTAAATGACTAAATGTAAATGTAACTCCGAGAAACACAATAATGCCAAAGGGAATGAATGATTTTGTGGAGGTGCCTTCAACCAGTTGACCTGGTTGCATTGTGTTGAAGGTGTAGGTAAACGTCAGCATGACAAACAGTCATGCAGCCAGTCCCTTTCAACACTCCTGCTTCAGCTCATGGTGTTGGCAAAGGAAAGATGCATGCCAGCGTAGAATCTAGGCCTAGCCTCAATGGGGCCAGTGATATTTTGTGAGCTCCACAAAATCCGCATTTTCAAGGTTTTGGCTTAGCCCAGCGGTCTCTTTGAACGCTTGTGGCTCATTGGATGCCTGTTCCCTTCTGCTGCTAAGCACTATGGTTGGATACGCATGGAGCTGTAGAGCCAGTACTAGGATGTTTTTGACTTCAAGAGCCTTTCATCTAAGCATGCTCTGTAAAACATTTAACATTAAACATTCAACAAAGAAGAAAGTGATGAAATTCTTTTTTTTAAGTTGAAGTTTGCAACAGGGTATTGTATCAATATATCGCTCCAAGACTCTGTAATTGAGCTATCCATGCATTGTGAGATCATTTTTGAGCAATTTTCTCTCCACGTTAGAAGATAATTTTCTTGCATTATTGCGCAACTGAATATATTTGAAGCACGTTACAGCATGCAACATTCCCAATGTGTTGTGATCAAGCTTCACGAGTATGTGCAGTTTGACTTGGCTCGGCCATGACGCTTTTGGAAAGTGTAGCAAAACTCTGGTGCCCCAGCAAACAGTGCAGTGACTGATATTTCTATTTGAATCTTCTTGACATATCCAAACAAATGCGTGCCATAAGATTGTCAAAACAGGGTATGTCAAATGTGGGATGGTGAACAGGTCCAAAACCCTTCCAAGACGTGTACTGCATCATCTTAGTGGTATGAGGTGGATGTTTACAAAACACTGACACGCTTTGATAAGCAACTCAGTGATGTAACATCCCTCCGAATCCTACAGTGTGCAGCAAAATGTATTGGATAAAAACAGTATTGATGAAAATTCAGGATATTTATGAAAAAACGACTACAGAATGGTGCAGCGGTGCCTTAAACCTGAAGCAAAAATCTCCTATCTCAGAGATGTACCTTCTGTGAAGGTCAAGCAGCAAGGTTTTTACATGGAGCACAAGTGGATGCATATGCAAATGGGGACCTCATTCACGTGTCCCAAGTTGAGCAGCACTGCCTGGTGTGTGGAGAAAGGCTCTAATTTCCACTGTCAACTTCAAAGGCGATATGGGGGAACATGAATCATCCCTGTTAGAGACCCGGAGGCCAGTTCAAAGCATGCTCCTGTTGTTTCACAGGCCCCGTTTTCTAACCGCAAGCGTCATCTACTATGGCGAATGAACCAGACAGCCTTGTGAATGAGGAAATGAGGCTACGCTAAATACTACAACAAAGGCTAAACAACAACAACCTGAGGGGATTTCAGAGTAAGAAGCGCAGTGACAAACTACCATTGGGAGTTCAACATGCTGAAGTCTCCTCCCCTACCTCAGTGAACCCCATCATCGCTGCATTTCCAGACAACTGGGATTAGCCATTTCCTGACATTTTTCATCCTGTATACCTGGGCCAATTATGCCTTTTTTTAGGGGGGGTGAGTGTGTGAACCTGCTTGGCTGTGATTTGGTGGCAACTGAAACAGGCCCATTCACACGCTTTCAAGGAGAGGGCTGTTTTCCCCCAAAGCTTTTCAAGCTTCAGATTAATGTTCCAGCCTTCAACTTTGGCCCTGAGGGTTTGTAACCCTCCAGTCCCAAAGCCCTGCGGTGACAGGAGCAAAGCTCCCCATACTTGTACCATGCACCGATTTAATACAGAAGATTACACTCAGGTTTGTGTGCATGCTTAGCCTGGGATAAGAACCTAGAGAGAGACTGATCTGGTGTACGGTTAGACAATATGTATTAGTGGATATGAGGGAAAGTCCGGGGGTTGAGCTGGAGGTTCCTGTCACCAATGACACGTTAGAAAGTTCCAGAGAGAGATTAGGTAGGCCTAGTCTAAAGGTTTATTCTTTGGAATCGGGTTAAATGTTAAATAGGGGTTAGGGCGAGATATAGGTCATTTAGAGATAGGGGTTAGGTAGGGTTTGGGATAGGGGTTAGCTTGGAATAGGGGTTGGTAGTGTCTGGGACAGAGATTCCACAGGATTTGGGATAGTGATTTAGCAACACTGAGTAACTAGAATCTATTCAGGCTCTTTTCCTTGCAGTCAGCTCCACTTCACCATCTAACTGCTCCCCAACAGGAAGACCGATCGAACGCTGAGTAAGAGAATGCAGGTTCTGTTATAAGGAACATTATGTCACCTGGGACCAACTCACTGCTATCCAAGCTGCTTCATCTCTCGCTGCCAGGATGGCCTGTTACAATAGGTCAAAAGGTGCAGGATTCCCCGCAAGTTTGACATGTTCATCCAATGAGCACGAGACATATCGGTTAACTAAGGCATCCCTTTTCTACCACTCGAACATTGCTTTAACCACCAGAGCTTTGTTTGTAATGTACTGAAAGGCATTCGTTTTGAAATGAAATAGATGGCTCTATTCCAAGCCTACAGGGACATTGGTTTTCAATCCAGGTCAAGTGTATTCCCACAATCAAAGTGTTCTGACACACACACACCTCCAACAGGGGAATGTCATTTCGGAGTTTATTTTGGCGTGTCCCACTGAGAATCCTTCACCTCCCCCTCGCATCAAAGTTGGAACATGTTACGCATACTAAAACCGACTGTCACTTCCCCACTCTCTCACACATACACATATCCACATGCACACACACAAACACAAACACACACACACACAAACCTTGTGAGGCTGACTTTATTGTCAGTAATTGGGAGTGCACTGCAAGATTCTTCAGCAAAAGTAAAACCACAGGGTCTGTGATTTGAAATCCCCTTTGTGTTCAGATTAGTATTTGAATGCATCTTTTAGTAATCCCACTCTACAAGAGATATTTTGCTAAATTAATTCACATTTCCCTGATACCTTAATTTCTTCTATCGTTATTTTTAAAAATCCTCCTTTTTCCTAGAACATCTGTTTAAATACCTCAGTGCATAAATATGCATGCACTGAGAATGGTGTAGCACTTCCCTGTAATTGCTACTTATCCGTTGCACCACAGAGAGAAAGAGAGAGAGGGCCACTTACAGTGCCATATATATAGCCTAGCTGTTAGAGATTCGAGCTGCTGTGTCTATTAAAGTTTAAGTCAGGTGGATATCATATGCAGTCCTTGGTTAGGAACTGGGTTATATAAACATCAGCAATTTAGTCATTTGGATGTGGGAGAACAGGCGCCTGAAGAGACACACATTTACTGAAAGACAGCTTGTGGTAACAAGTACCGTCGTATTCTGAGGAGTCTGTTCTGGGAGGCTTCCCTTAGAGGCTGAAAGGTCACCGAAGGGAATGACACAAACCCACTCTCCCGTAAGCAGCTGGGTTCTTTCCTACATTCCACAGAGCAATGACACTGACACCCCCAAATTAGTGTCCACTGTCCACAGGAATGGCAGTTACTAGGAACAAAAAGGATGGTGTAGCTCCGGTAATTCTAGATTTCATATTACCGCATACGACTCAAACAGCAACGCACCTGGGTCAAGGAGAAAGATCGAGTACATTAAAGTATAGGAAAGTCATGTGACTGCATTCAATCCGCTACTTACGGTTGCAGTCATGCGACGGATCTGCTGGTTTCACGTCAGCGGGAGAGCCAAATCCGGTGCCCCGAAGTATTTGACGGTATTTGGAGAAAGCGTTTGACCCAGGTCTGACTCATGGCAGGCACCCACAGAAGACCTGGAAAACTATGTGCGCAATTCTTTTGATGCTTCTTGCCTTGTTTGGAGGTCAGGGGTAAAGTATTGCTCGGGGCCCCTCCTGAATATAACTGGCTCAGATCAGATGCAGGAGTGGGATCAGAATCTAGTTTCATATCTGCACATTCCCCAGTAATTGTGCCCTGTGCTCTGTTCAACACTTATCTGCATTTGTGGTAGGTACATACCCAGCTTTGTTAGGTAACATTGCTGGAAGGCTCATAATACAAGCTGAAAGATTTATAGAGCATATGACCTTGGTTAGATCTTTGAGAAGGACAGAATGAATCCCCAAGGGAATCTTTTTTTTTTTTGTTGAGGAGATTGGTTATAAATGATCTGCAGTTTGTCTGAATGTGAGATTTGCTACATGAATGTCAGTGGCATTTTTTACTTGATCACTTGGAAGTGATGTCATTTATTTATTCGGAGGTGGGAATGCTATACGAGCTAAACAAGGTGTTCTCAAGTATCCAAATATGCTGTCAGATATGTATGTCTGATTATCCACACCCACCTTTCTAGTCCTTTCCAAGCAAATGGGACTGAATATACACAGGCTGTAAGAATGACACTGCCTTCTCTGACTACAGTCGAAAGGAATGAGACTCTTTTCCTTTTTTCCCCTTCTATCTTCTTTCTTTCTTTTTTTTTCCTACCCATCTCGGAATGTGAGCCTCAAAGGAATGTGAGAAGGAAATTCCACCAGGCTAAAGATAACAAATATCCCAGGGCTTAGTTATGTCTGTGACTCTCTAGTGTCCGGGAGCAGGTGAACTTCACACCAGACAGAGTCCCCCCCGCCCCCCCACACACACACACACACACACACACACACACACACACACACAACCACCCCTGGGCCCACACGACTGCAGTAGGTACTGTGTGTGTGTATGGGGGGAGGGGCTATTCACCGGCCTAAATGAGGCTTTGCTCGTAAGCTAGTCACCTGCAACTGGCCTACTCACTCCAACAGTGAAAGCAAACAACTGGGACTCGCGGCCGAACGTTTTCACCTAGACGTTGTTTAAATGAGGGCGAGGGCCGATAAGATCTTTTCCACCCTTGTTCTCAGTACAGATGGAAGCTTGTTTAAACACAGGAGACACATGGTTTTACAATGTAGAGATGAAGCTGAAAGAAGGGGAAAAAAACAAGCCGGTGAACTCCTTTTTTCTGTCCTCAGAGACTCCTTTGGTCTCTGTTTGTCAAACTCAATTCCACCCCGCCCCCCCCACCACCCCTAGTCCCCCCTTTCAGTAGACGTTCTTGGCAAACGGCAGCAGTCAAAAATCTGATGAATAGATGACCTGCAGAGACCACTCCTTGTTGGATGTCACTTAATAAGGGCAATAAGGAAGTCAAGTGTATCGTGGGGTCTGAATTGTCCAGTTTTGAAAAGCTGGATTGATGGATGGGGCTTCTAAAATATGGTCAGTTTGAATCACTGCATATATTAATGTTATATGTTGTCTTCTATCCACAGTGATCCGTGCCAAAGTGGTTGGCAAGAAGCTTCTGAAGGATGGGCCTTTTGGAACGATACGCTACACAGTGAAGCAGATGAAGGTGAGTCATGGCCGTCTCTAAACTTTGAGCTCCTGTTAATATCTAACATCAAACTCAATATCAGCAGATCACCCAGACATCTGTGATCCGCTACTGTGCTATAAGCCTAGTGGAACGGTATGTGGCAGGTTACATTATATTGGATATTTTATTCATTTAGCAGATGCTTTTATCCAAAGGGACAAAACAAAGTATTCTCTGTAGGGCTAACACATACTTTGCGGTAATATAGAAAACAGTTAGAAACTCATGGACTAATGTGTGTAATCTCACAAATAGCCTACCTCAAAGGCAGTGACAGCTCTGTGGAAGACATCATTATGATGAGGCAGCTAGAGAGTGCAGAAGCTTCTTCAAGGCTCTGTGATCACTGAGGCTCTCATAGGCATTACATCTTAAGGCATCATTTACGTCAGAAGATACAGCGTATGGTAATGAATGATTGCATTACTAGGTAATAACTTATCCTCCTCCAGGTCACATATGTGGCTACATACTTCCTTTAAGCAACAATAACATTTAAGATACAGGGGATTAGGCTTAGAAATTGTTTACGGTATATTCCTCTATTAACTCTTGGCCTCTGGCCATTTTGTCTAATCTAGTTTAATCTGTTTGAGATTCAAATCTAACATAGCAATGATGGCCTCCCTGTGACCTATTAACAGTTTATCATGAAGAGTGCCTAAAGAAAGAGTTTCCCTCCAAAACCCACAAACTGACTCCTTTGAGAGTTCCTGTGTATTTTTAGTTTTTCAGCCAGAAACTCCTCATTTTGAGCCCCGTGACTAGTTTTTATTTTTGTTTTTATGACTGTTTTCTTCCCAAGACCAGCATGTCTAAACAGGGATTTCCTGTTGTTTCCACACAAATAAATGACATTGTACAAAAGCTCTAGCAAATCTCAGGGCTAACTTTGACTGAGTCCAGGATTGTTTGTACCTCTCTGATTTGGCTGAAACAAACCACAGTTTTACACATAAAAAATGTGACAACGTGATAATAAGTAATGTAATACAATTATTTAGTATTTGTATAAAGATAAGAATCTGTTACGTTGTCCTCATCATGCAATTCTTCCAGAAATGTCATCTGATAAGATTTTATCATTTCCATTCCTCATTGTTTTGGCACAGCTTTCGAAACAGCTTATTACTCAATCCTGTTATGTCAAAAGCTGGTTGTGTGCAGTTCAGTGAAAGCATTTTGTTTATAACACAATGTTGTTTGTGCCACATTCTGTAGATGTACAAAGGATTCACCAAAATGCAGCACGTTCAGCACATCTATACTGACGCCTCCGAGAGCTTGTGTGGAGTGAAGTTCGACATCAATAAATACCAGTACCTGATTACAGGTGAGGGATTTTGTCATTGAATAAAACCTTTAAGAAAAAATAGGTAAAAGTATTATATTGAATGTCAAATACAAATCGAAATTCTAATAATTCATGTTGAACATTCTGTATTGTGTATTATAAAATGGGAAATATCAAACGGGTAGTCCAGTAAACTTCTCTCTTCTTCTCATGAGTCTTAAAATGAACTTTTCTTTCACATGAGCATGTTGGTCCTGCTCCCTCCAAACAACACACAAGGCCACAAAAGCAGGGTTGCTAACAGCAGCCTCAGTTTGTTTAGTTTAAATGCAAGTCCCTTCCCTCCCACCCCCCCCAGAGCTGCTCTGTGACACAAACTTTCCCACTATTTATAACCTGTTGCTTGCCACTGTGCGGAAAACACAGCCCAGGGGCACTTGTTTCAAGTCTATTTCCCTCCTATTCTGGACATAAAAACTGTAGAAAACACTCTCCACGCTCTGTATAATTAACAGGAAGCTTCAGCCATTTTCTTGCAGGAGCATTTACGATGCGCTGGTTCGAGTTAAAGAGTAGTTTACTGTACGTCCCAGAACCGGCCATATAGACGCTTAGCGTGTTCCCGTCACTATATCCTAAACCTGTGAACATGGCCTCAGGAGCCAGTGAAAACGGAGGAAGTCACCAGGCAACAAAGACGTGTGTGTTTACTGTGGCAGGGTGGCGATGACATCACAGCCCACCGTCTCTGCTCAGGGGGTCTATAATAAGGACTGTGGTTCCCGGGACGATGGCTTCAGGACTATGTTACAGGCATGTTGAGTACGTTGACGACTGAGAGATCAGCTTCACGCCGTCCCCTTTTATCAAGCCCGATGACTGCTTGGCTCCTGATTAGCTACATAGAAACGCGTCGAACACTCCACAGGGCCTATTAAGTCAGCAATAGACTGCTGCAATCCACATAAAAGAGGTCCTGGGCTGAAGTGTAGGGGCCTGGAGGGGGAAGGAGTGGGACTGTATTAGCTAGGCGTCAGATCCCTGTGCAGCAGTGACATGTTTGGGTAGATACAGAGTGATGAACAGCCAGGGTCTTGAGTGTTAGTGGTCTGCAGTGCACCTGTTCCGAGAGGTGGCAGTCCTAACATCGGTAGTAAGCTGTGATCCTAAATATAGAGGACTGACGACTTTTGGGACATTCAGAATTAGCGGTCTTGGTTTAATATGGCCTTACTGTACTAGATCGACTTACAATGTTCGGTCAGGACCGACACCTTGTCTGGAAAAAGATTCACTTGAAGTTTCCCATCTCCAACCAATGCTCTTTCCCCCCCCTCTCCCCTCCCCCCTCCCCCCCCCTCCCCCAGGGCGCGTGTTCGATGGGAAGGTCTACACCGGGCTGTGCAACTTCAACGAGCGGTGGGAGCGCCTCTCTCTGTCCCAGAAGAAAGGCATCAACCACCGCTACCAGCTAGGCTGCAACTGCAGGGTGAGTGGGAACCAGTGCGCCCCCGGTGAGCAGGCCCAGCAGCAGATCGAAGGAGAGGCCAGGGATAGGGGCCGAGGACAGGGTAGAGGCCGGGGCCGGGGTAGAGGCCGGGGCAGAGGGAAAGGCAAAAACCAGGGGAAAGGACAACAGAACACTCTGCTGAAGCACAGGTTCCTACTCTGAGTTCTACCCTGAGTTCCACCCCAGTTCCTCTAAAGAGGTGCAAAATCGGGTGCAAAAAAGTCACTATATAATCTCCACTATATACTACATGTAACTACTACTGGTGACGCTTTAAAGGGAAACATTGTGTATTTAGTTGCCTGGCATTTATAGGGTCAAAATGCATTGTCTTTAATGCATTCATTTAGTTAATTCATGTCGATGTGCTAGAAGCTAAAATGAAATGATCACCAATAAACACATGATAATGCAATGCTGAAAATGTACTATCAACAGACAGGGTCATTCAAGCACAGGCAGTAGCCTACCTGTAGATTGCCACTTTGTGGAAACGATTGCATTTTCTTTGTATCTGTACTTGGAAAGCTTTAAAATGTGTTTTGCTGTCCAAGAGATTGAAATGTTATGTTTTGACACATGTACATGTATGATTACAGGGGAATACACCTTTCAATTTCTGATGGTAGTTGAATGGTTTTGCTTTTCAACTGTCAAAGTAATACTTGCAACGAACCAGGAATTTGAAGGTGTCCCCTTTCATTTTCACATCATTTCGGATAATGTACCTCCATGAAATGTTACAAAAGAAACAGGGAGTGACAGGCGGAGACAGAGAAGAAAGATTTACGATGATCTTTGGGAGTTATTAAATAACTTAACTACGCTGGAATCTCTTTTAACTGTCATTCCAAACCCCTAGCATTCCTAGATCTTTGGCGAACGTCCTTAATGCACAGTCTGCTCTCGTGTATTTGTAGTCTCCAAACTCATAAATATCCTACCGTACTGCAGGGCCCCAGACATCTGCTCCCATCATTAGGTGCCATCAGAAGCATAAGCAGATTGCCAGACATGCTTCCTAAGGGCCAACACCTCTCCATCGTAACCAAACTGCCTAACAATGCAGATTCGGCAAAATCAAGAGACTGATATTGTTCAACGAGTCTTAAGGTCTGATGAACTGAAAGGTCACTTCTGACGTTCCATCGATGCACTATTACATTTAACAACCGACTTTAAAGCTGAATTGTGTTGATCGCCGACAGCACAGACATCTCACCTCACTTGGCTCCTCACCCTAAACAGCTTAGCGCCAACTTTTTCCCTGCATCTTTCTCACACTATGATTCCCAGCTGTCGAATGCTGTATCCAGTAGCACGATCAGATGGAGATATAGACACATCTGATTCCACAGGGAATGTACCGGTTTACAAGAACTATACATCTTCTCTCGATTTATTTAGTCTAAATCGACATTTTCCTCAGATCGGGCTGACACCATGAGACCAAACATGTTCGGCTTCACGCGCTCCAGTATTTACGATCTGTACTGCTGATTCCTCTGCTTTTCACACACACAAGGCTTTCACTGAAGCACGTCTTTACACATCTTTACTCCAATACAGGTCTTTCTTCCTGAAAGATCATGGGCAAAAAGAAAAATAAATTATCAAATGAAACGCAATACCTGAAACAGTGCTCATATCTAGTTCCAAACTTTTTTGGTCTTCTCCATTGCCTCTATAAGCACAAAGTATAAGAAGGAGCATAAAAAAATGAATATTTGACTTTCTGAAGACAGCTAAATCTAAATTTAGGAAAGTAAAATTACATGGTAATGGTTAGAATTACCGTAATTTTCATTGAGAACAGTTCCATGAACCCTTTTTCCACCTCCGTATTCAAGTTCAGATTCATGAATTCACCTGCTCTTTCTCTTCATCAACAGCTGTTATCTGGTGTACCCAATCACGCACATGCTTCACCCTGTCCTATTAAGTTTCTAATTCTGCCTTGGCCTCTGTTCACGTACGCTAGACTGTAGACTCACTCTGTTCACTACTAAGTAACTCATTATTTGTCCTCAAAATGTACCAAAAAGTGTGTCCCCCCTTCAAAAAACAACAACAAGACACCAATCTGTACATCAAACTCACGCTTACAGTTAACACAGAGAGTCTACCGCTAATGTGCTCATTCAAATCATTTTATTTCTGCTTTATGGCTACATCTTCCGTTTCGCTCCTCTCTCTTTAGATAAAGCCCTGCCACTACCTGCCCTGTTTTGTGACCTCAAAGAACGAGTGCCTGTGGACGGATATGTTGTCCCATTTCGGTTACCCCGGCTACCAGTCCCGGCACTACGCGTGCGTCCAACAGAAGGAAGGCTACTGCAGCTGGTACCGGGGGATGACCTCACGTGACAAAACAACTATCAACGCCACCGACCCCTGAGCAAGCGTACACCTTTTCCCAAAACTATTATCCACTGCCATCTTCTCTCCTTGCTTTCTGTCATTTCTTCCTTTCTGACCTTCCCCACACAGACCCCCTCCCTCTCTCCCCCACCCCGTCCTCATCCGTCGTGAACCATTACAGGACCTGAGAAACCACTCCCTGACTAAACAACAACGAAAACTAAAAAACTAAACAAGAGAAAAAACAATCAGTGCCTGTGTCTAAGCACTTCTATATAAACAATACCTTTTTGTTTTATGCTGTACATTTCAGTTCTACCAAACGTCCTTCTTGTTTTTGTTATGCTACTAAATTATACCTAATAATGTCAGCCAGATGTCCTTTAGATTCTATTTTTGGTTGGGAAAGCAATAAACACAGCCCTTTAAATGCAGATCTTAAATATAAAAAAATAAACACAGTGTACATTAGAAAAACATTGCTTAAATATATAGCTAAATATCAATACATGAATGTAAAAAAACAACTTTCATTTAGTGTGAGATGCAGGGTGACAGAGCTGAAGCAATACAGTTTATACATTATTTAAATAAACAATATTTAAACTCTAAAAGTGCAAGGTCAGTGCCAACATAGGTGACCTTGGAATGCGACCTTGGAATGCGATGCCTCAAGCTTCAGTCACACAAAGTTATTCTATTGGTATTTAATAATAGTCTTGATTCACATCAATGTGTATGTATGTTCACAGTTTTGAACTGTGACATGTCTATTTATGGATGATGCATGAATCTCTGCTTCCCTGATTGTTTTTACCGCAAAGTTTATTTTTGTCGCTCTTGATACCAAGCAGATTGAATAATGAATTGAACAGATGAATAAATTGTAAATCTATGATATATTTTCCCTCGAAGCACAAAAAATGGATATTACAGCACAAGCACAGGGAATACTTAATTGTTTGTGGAGATTTGGATAAAGGTTTTATTTTATATTTGCTGTATATGATATAAGATACAAAACAATGAACTATATTCACTGAAACCTCTGTAGAACAAGTATGTCTGTTCATCAAAACAGACAACAAGCCTTTCTATTTGCCAAAAATCTCACGAGAGTTTTTGGCCCAAACTGTCTCATCATAAATCCCTGTTTGGCCATTATGAACGACCATAATCCCAAATTGTGTTTATAAATTGTTGATGAAATGTTAGTTATGTGTTTTGAACTCCCTTAGATGATTATAACGATGGTACTTTTCTCACTCCTCGTCCGGTACCCACCATGTCTGTTATTTCCCCCCCACAATCACACTTTAAGCAGAGGTTTCAGACACACAAACACACACACACACACACACACACACACACACACACACAAAGCTATGTTTTCTAACTGTATATTCAATTTTTTGTTTTGTATTTAACTGTTTCAGATGAACAAATCAAAGTAACATTATTGTCACTAAATTCTTCTGCTTTTGTTCCAATACGGGGTAGAGTCTTCAGTCCATTCCATTCTCACACAAGCAGACAACCCAGAGGGAGTGATACTGTAGTTCCTTGGACAGACATTAAACCATGATCTTGACAAAAAAAGCCATGTACTGTACGTTATGTGTACTATGGTCAGAGCATGCCAAGCCAAGTATACAAGTCTACTGTACTCAATGCTCATCACACACTTATACTACAATAGCGCATTATGTTTATAAAGAGTTGCTTACATGACGTGCAAAACAAAACAGGCGTACCTACGTACCTGCTCACACCACAGACGTGCTCACACCACACACACACACGTACCCAAATGGACCTGGTCCATGACTTTCCAAAGTTGCAAGCAGTTTCCCCTCATCCTCTCCTCCTCTGGTGGTTCTGCATGGATCTAATCCCTCTGTGGTATCTGTCTCAGTATTTTCGTGGTTCATTTTTTGTGTAAATATACTTTCTGCTTAACACAGAAACACTTGGTCAAGTTGATGCAGAGTGCATTAAAAAAGGAAGCTGGTCTAAGTCTGAAAACACCTCTGTGTGTATACACTGATCCATAAAGGGGGAGGGGGCAAATGTTTTCTTGTTAGGGTTACAGAAATGTTTGACTTAATTTCTGTGTTTTATATTTTTATAATAAAGATTTAATGAAAAACTGGCTATCAGAGTCTGTACTTATTTGTTTACCTATTGTTGTTTTTGTTGTTCATAGGCAATAGGCAATTGACATTCACACACCAACACACGGATGAAAGGATAAGAGCAGAGGAAAAGATAGAAACAAGGGAACGTAGGAAATAAGGAAAGAAGGAAATAATGAGGACAGCTTCCACACAGATACAGGTGTCGGGGCTCTCACCAAGAAACAGACACACACATAGTTGAACACACACACACACTCACTGCCTTTGTAATGTGTGTATGGGAACACCGAAGATGCAAGGCCTTTACCTCTGTGCTGAGACATAACAACTGATCTGTTATGACTACTCTGAGAGCAGCTCTCTATGAGCCGTCTGTGTTTGTACTGACGGAGGCATCGTCGCCAACTCTGCTGACGTGACTGGACAAGAGAGCCAAGAGATGGGGAGTATTAGGAGAACCTGAGGTGCCGCATGTTCCCTGAGGAACCAAGAGCCAGGAAACAGAGGTACCCACTGCGCCGGGAGACTTCCTGCCACTGGAAGAAGCTTGTACACTCCCAGGTACATCGCAGACAAGAAGGGACATTTTGACTTTTTGAATGCAGGATACAGGACTGTAGCGTTGGGTGATTTCAGTTAGTGTGTATGTGTTCAAGTCTGGCTCTCAGGTATATCACGTACACAGATTTTATAGTTAGAAGCCTCTTTACCCTCTAAATCTCTGTATGAGGATCATCTGAGTACAGTATCTAGGTCCTGTGGCAGTTATGAGTGAAGAACGGCAGGGTCTCATGATAAATGGATAGGAGGTCGGGAACTCACCATCTGTGTGTGATTGGGGTAGAAGGTTTGCTCGTTGAGAGGGAACTTCTCCGGGCCAAGGGAATGGTAGAGCTTTATCATGTGTGAGAACTGCAAGAACAGAAAGAAACACAAACAGTGAGAAAAGAGACGTCTTACAGATGTTTACCTCGACCCAGGGCGCAGAGTTAGAAAGCGTTGCCCCCGGCTACAGTACATTTAGAGGCCGTGCTGACGGACCTCTGAAAAGTCAAGTGCGTGCTTGGTTAGGAACGTTTTTTTTATCCAACACCGGGGGACATGTTTTGTCTGGGTGCGAGGACTGGGACCGTACAAGTGAAACGTGGCGTGGTTCCAGCCCACCGTACTGCATCAGCCCTGCACGGTTAAATCAGGGTGAGTCATCTCCTGCTGGAGGCCATACCAGGTCTGACTGCTCCACACACAGGTGTTATGACTCCCTCTAAGAGCCCAGATAAATCAGTGGCCCGCCGGGGGTTAAGGTGGGGGGACTGAAGCGAGCGGTGAGGGTGGAAGAGGGGGTGGAGGGAAGGAAGGTAGGAAGGAGGACAGGAAGGAAGGATCGTTCAAATGAAGGAAGGATGTTGAGGAAGGAAGGAAGGAAGATGCAGTGGGGTCAGATACCCACAGACTGGTGTGATGTCTCTCACTAAGAGACCTGATGAGTCAGTCTGAGGCCACTTCAACGCTGGGCCCCTTTAAGAGGAGCGAGTGGAACGAGAGAAAGGAGGGATTAGGGAGGAGGAGAGGAGAGCGTGAGCTCAGAATGGAGGAGAGGATGGAATAACACCGAGGGGCGGGTCATAGGTCACGTACCACCCAGGGTTTGCTGCAGAAGTTGTAGATGGAGAGCAGAGAGTTGATGCTGGCCACGCCCCCAAACTGCAGGCCAATCACCAAGCTCCTGTAGTCCTCGCCCGGAGTCATGCTGTAGGCATGCTGGCGAATCAGGACAAAGTCTGGCTTGAAGGATCTGCCCGGAGACAAAGCAGTCATAGGACATTAGACAACAACAACAATGTTTTCTCTTCTTTTTAGGGTACTAAACACATCATCTAGTGTGGACAGCCTGTTGTTAACTGGAGCACATTGACATGTAGCACTTTGGAGTACATTAACATGTAGACAGAGGGTATTATGTTTCAGTGAACACGCGTGCATGCCTTACGGGCAGCTGTTGTCAGTGGTGGCCGTATATCTCAGGGGCTCAGGCCTGCGTTACAGACCGGGACAGCTGGATATCTAACATGTCTAACATTTCATACGGCTTCCATACTTTCATCCGGAGATTCTACCGTATAAACACATCAATTTCCCCCTCAATCACTTGACCACTCACTGGCTCGCTCACAGGAAGGAGTCACTTCCCTAATGCCTAGGCTCTCCCCGACCTGTGTTGCGACGGCGTCTGTGTAGCGTGGCTGGTCTGAAGAGGTACGGGGTTAGGGTTAGGCTGCAAGTGCTCCGCCCAAACGGGCGCCGTCATCGGTCAACACATTAACACGTTACCTTTCAACCCACTGTTTGCAACAACAAAAAAGCTACCCAATGGACATAGAGGGAGGGGGGGGGGGGGGGGGTCAAGGAGGTGTGTGTGTGTGGGGGGGGGGGATGTGGGGGGCACCAGAATGTTCCTTGGAGTACCTAATCTTTTTGGACCATCTAGCCAATTAACACAGGCTAATCCTCCTCACTGCAAAGTGCTCTGGGAGCTGAGCCAAACTGGCCTTGAGGGACCCGCCAGGTCCTGTTACATCTGGGTGCGCTTACATGTCTCATTACATTGTCTTCAAGCATCTGCTGATGTTTTCATCCAAAGCAACATACTAATAGTGCATATACTGTGGAAGGCACAGCAGATCAAGAATCTGGAGTGCCTAGTTCTGACTCTTTCTGTGGTCAGAGTCAAGGAACAGTCTGTATATTAATAAAAGGTCAAATGCCTGTACGATATGTATATTTACTGCTTCCGATGAAGAGGAGAGCGTTTCCTTCAACCGCAGGCAGGCACGCTGCGCTGATTCAATCTTGTTCACGCGTGTTTATCCCCCAAACCGCGTTTCAACTCGGATGCGTGTCGTGTCTGGCACCTGTTCTGACGAGGGGGCTGCAAGTGAACTGTTCTGATGCCCGTCGACCGGTCAATCGCATCCTGTTTCAACTCCCAATCCCGACCATTTGACTGTCACGCAAGTGACACGCGCACGACGCGCTCGCTTCGGCCCCAGCTCACACTCGTCCACTCCGCAGGTCTGGGCTGGAGGGGAGCCAGTGAGGGGCGCGAGCGAGCTGAGAGTCTCAGGCCAGCCGAGGCCACGGAGTCGTGCTTATGCAAGACGGGACACGCACCACTTGCCGTGTCACAGGCAGCCGCGGTGACCACGGCGACAGCAGGACTGCAGCTGCTCTGTGCTCGGCGCGCTCCAGTCCAAGGTCCCGGTCTATTTATGAAACTGTTTATTGACTGATACGAGCTGTGCGCACAGTGCAAACGAATACACCAACGTCACCTTACAGGCTAACAGTGCACGCTAATACACAAGTGTGCACTTACAGACTAACACCGTGCACGCTTAAACACTTACACTAACATACTAATACAGAGTGTGCTAATACACAAGTGAACACGTATAGACCAACTAAGTGTACACTTATAGACGAATAGAGTTTATTAAGAAACACCAGAACACCAACTCGCATGTCTGACAACAAAGTTGTCAAACCCGTCCACCCCCATCGGAGGACCCGTGTCTTGAGTTCGCCAGCTTGCCTGCACACATCCAGTCTGTCATCAGCACAGAGAGACGGCTCCCGCTGGCGTGGTGACTGCTAGGCCTGAGTTAATGGCAGCGCTGCCCTACACACATTCTACATTAGCGCACTCATTTCAACCATTAGCTTTGTTTTGCCATCTCTTAAATCAGAGTAATTTCACCCAAGCATGACTCCCAGAGGGAAGTGGATTACATTGAAGCCGACTGTTTCTGTTTTATGATCCCTATCACTCAAGGCCAATAGAGATCTCTTTCCGGACAATATGCAAATGCACCCTTTGAACAGCTCATCAGCGAGGCTATAAAGGGTGTTTAATGGAGGATGAACCCTGTGGTACAGAGTTATTAATTTGAGAGAGAGAGAGAGAAAGAAATAGGAAGAGAGCGGAGAGAGATCGAGAGAGAGATGGAGCTAGAGGGAGAGAGAGAGAGCGGAGAGAGAATGAGAGAGAGATGGAGCTAGAGGGAGAGAGAGAGGAGGAGAGAGAACGAGAGAGAGGAGGAGAGACAGAGACAGAGATGGATCTATATTCAATAAAAAAAATCGCTTGCTGTCTCATTAAAAGAAATAGGCAAGAAGACATACTGTAGGTGAACTCAACGTGGATCATGAACAGTTGTTTGTTAGATTCTGGTGTGGACATATTATGGTCTGGCGCTCGGGCACTTTTCATCAGTCCTCGTGGCACATTAAAGGAAAAGAGACCATTAAAACAATCTGCGGCCATTTCATTACAGCTGCATCTATCTTTAAAGCCTCCAACAGCAGCACCCAGAGGGATGACCGAATGGATGTGCACGTGTCCCAGAGACCATCATCTGTGCACGTGTCAACCCCAGCCTCAACATGGCAACCAGGGGTGCAATCTCCCGCACAATCAGTCTGTCTGAGTTGGATAAGCAGGGTTTAAAACCTCCATAAGAGGCGCCTCGCACGTCCTTCGTGGTGAGCAGTGCTTCCTCCAAGGACAAAGAACAACATTGTTCTCTCTCTCTTTCTGGTCCAGCTAAAACCTAGAGACACACCTAAGGGGACCAACAAGCAAGCTGGCATTTCTGTACATGATTGATGATAGATCGTCACGGGTTTGTGGTGTGGTCTTGCGGAGCCTGGGGACTATTCCGAGAGGGGGAGCGGTTGCGGTTGCGGTCACGGTCCCTTGGCCCAGCGTCACCAGAGGGACCAGAGGGACCTGGCCGTGGTTCAACTCTATGGGCGGTGGCTTGGTCAAGCCTGCCACAGGGGACTGCTGCTTGGGCAGGGCTCCAGTCAAACACCACACACTCAAACTCACACACACAGGTGTGCACAAACCCAGGCTCAAACACACACACACACACACACCCACAAGCACAAGCATGCACGCACCCGCGCATGAAAACACGCGCACCCTCATGCACACTTTGTGAACATGCACGCAGACACACAAACATGGAAATGCATTCACACATAAGCACGCAGAAAGGAAATGAGAGTGGTTATGAGTTTAAAGGGAATATGAGGGACTGTTTGTTTTCCTGACAACAGCATGACAGGGTGGTCGGTCAGCCTGGATATACGTTTCCATCCCCGAGCTCCTACAGGAAGGAGGAACCACCCTCAGGTGTGTTAAGATCCAAATCTGAATTGAGCTATTATGCCGGCAGCAAGATATGCTCGTTGTAATAACACGAACCAGACTGAGGAATTACAGGCTTTGTTTAAAGCAGGAGGGCACTTAGTTAAATAGGTGATTCAAGTGGGGGGTTTGGGGTGTGTGGGGTAGCTTATGAGACAGAGCATTAGACAGGATGTATAACAACAAAAAAAAACGAGACAAGGATCTGCTAATGCAATCTACCTTGTCTGTTTGTGGGCATGCAGGTCTGTCTTCTCTGTTAACCTCACCTACCCTACCTAAGCTATGATGAGACCTAAGCTACCCTACCTTGCATGACTATATATACAAACTGAGATGTAGAAAGATGTAATTAAATTAAAAGCTCCTAATCCTTTGTCCTTGGGAATCGGGTTCCATACTACATCTGTGGGAAACATTTCTAAATGTACACAGGAGAATGAGACAGTGAAGCAATTGACATTCCTTTCAAATCAGTCTCGGGGCTAAAAAGGGATATATCATCATTAGGGGTCAAATTCAGTCAAGCCTTGCCTTGGCCTATGCGCTGCTTTCTTTAGGCCGTCGGAGGTGCTTTCAAACCGCCCCCTGCCCAACACCACCATCTCCATCCATGGGCTGACGATGGTTGACCCTTACAATGAACTCAGTGATGGCAAGGAATCTCCTCCAACAAGCTGCAGACTTAATCAGTTTGTTATTACCAGTCTAGCCAGTCTCTAACTGCCATTATCCCTGCTTCACTTCAAGCTGCACATGGCAAAGAAACATTTCCTGCAGGTTTCCTGTCCAAACGCTGCACCCAACACTGATAAAGAGGTGATTTCTGGTGATGTTGTGGATACAAAGCACAACACACGCATACACACACACACAGTTGACTCTCTGGACAAGCATGGGTCCGACGTGGACCAGCATGCATCTCATTAGCTGATCTAATTAACCAATCAGGGGCTGAAGTCTGGCATCCGTCAGGAAGTAGGGTGGTGATGTAATCTCCCTGCTCTGCTGCAGTGAAACGTGGCCTGTTGGCGTTAGCGCCTCGTTAGGGAGCACTGCGGCGTTCACGGCGCAGGGAAACACGCGGAATGGTGAGAAAACCACCGTACACCAGCTAACGAGTGACGTCGTGGTGACGTTGTCATGGCAACGTTGTCATGGCAACGGCCATCTAAAAACCGCAACTGTGTCTTTGACACGACACATTCTTTGGAGGAAAAAAAAGAACTCCCACGAGGGCAGTAGGATATGAGGGGGTGAAATGCGTAAATTTTGATATTGTCCTTTTTTTTATGTACTCACTGCTGTTTGGCAGCTTGGAGGTATAAGACGAGTTAGCTCAACAACAAAAGCTGCTTCACTGTACCATCTGTGACGTCCAGTCTTTCTGTGACCGGAAGCAATTTTATATTTATCCTCCAGTTTCCTCTCCCTCTCCTCCTGTATTTTTCTCTCGCTCTCTCTTTAATGTGTCTGATGGTGACTGAAAAGAAATAAAAGCCATTGTCCTGAGTCTACGAGGCAGATGAGGGATGGCGTGGGCACATGCGTCAGAGACGGGCTCCACACAGGCAGGACACGGCCTCTCTCTCTCTCTCTCTCTCTCTCTCTCTCTCTCTCTCTCTCTCTCTCTCTCTCTCTCTCTCTCTCTCTCTCTCTCTCTCTCTCTCTCTCTCTCTCTCTCTCTCTCTCTCTCTCTCTCTCTCTCTCTCTCTCTCTCTCTCTCTCTCTCTCTCTCTCTCTCTCTCTCTCTCTCTCTCTCTCTCTCTCTCTCTCTCTCACCTGACCACTTTGGTTCCTCCCTTGGTGACCTGCATGTCGACCATGCAGCCGGTGTTGACGTAGGAGGCAAGGTTGATCTCCGAAAACTCCGCCTGCATTGAACAGAGAAAACAGGAAACCTGAGATGAAAGACTTAATTGAGTTGAACGAATGCTTTTTTCACAAGGGAAAGATGCAGCCTCGTTAGCATAACGATCAAACACACTAACTGAATATTATGTAACTTTGATATGAAACCAAAGATTTGAATCCTCTGGAAATTCCATTGCAATAAGTATTCACTTTGGATCTCTGTCAGGATGGCTATCTCTACACCACAGAAGCGGAGAGCATCACATGGTGCCAATCCTGTTCAGGAATATAAAATAACGTATCATTTATGATGTCATGAGAGTGAGAGAGAAGCAGGGGGAAATAGAGGTTGGGAGAAGGTGAACTGAGAAAGGAGAGAGAGTGACAGAGAGAGGGAAACAGCAAGGAGAGAGAAAGGGAGAGTTGGAAAGGGAATGGAGAGAGAAAGAGAGAGAGAATGAAAGAGAGGAGACAGAGAAAGAGAGACAGAATGAAAGAGAGGAGACAGAGAAAGAGAGAGAGAGGGAAACAGGAGACAGAGAGAGAGAAAAGCACAAATGTAGTTATCCCAGTCTGAGGTCTCCAGTGGACAGTGAGGGCCCTGTGACAGGCCGTATCCAGGATACCTAATGACTAAATCAAGCTCCCGCAGACATTCTGACAGAGGCAGTGGAGGAGAGGAGGAGGGGGGTAGTCTGGGAAAAGATTGTTTTGGGTAAGGACCGACTTTAGCGTGGAAGAGTTCAATTTGGTCTTGGCTGGGATAAACGACTACAGCCAAGACGGTTATAATCAGCACCACAATGGAATGTTGATACTGAAAATGCCTTCTCATTCGACTCATCTGGTCAACAGAACCAGTGAAAAAACTCAATGAGAACCGCACAGTGGAGTAGGCTGAAGAACCCCAGACAAACAGACAGGAGAGCCACACAGCAACAGAAATGAGATGGGGTCAGGTCCCAGGGGTCATGGTGGTTGATGGGTTCAGTCAATGTACTCCCAAGCGGGATGTTCCCCAGCCCAGTCAGTCTCTGCTCCCCCACTAAGTATTTCGCTCCCACAAGGTTCTGGAACACAGAAACCAATGAGGGGTCCTGAACATGTTGACCTCACACTTGAAACGCCTCCATCTGTCTTCCTTAACATCACTTTAAAGCATGGGCAGTGACACTAATGTTGAGGAGGATTAATGGCCGCCCAAATGACCCTCACTGAGAAAAACTCAATCTGACGCATCTGGTCTGCACCCAAGCAAAACAGTCCACATAGAACGCAGTAGTAATTCACTTATCAGGAGGGCTAGCTCCACAACATGACAAAGGAAGGAGGTGCTAATCTGCGTACGCAACACTTTATCAGATCCCAGCGTTGGATTCACCGAGGTCTGAACCTCGGGTGTGTAGTTACAGCCCTGCAGGGGTGTGTTTTCCCTCATCTGAGGATGGGTCGAGCTCCGTGGTAGAGCATTTGAATGCAGATCAAGAGATCCCGGGTTCAGGTTCATCTTTGGATAAAAGAGTCTGCTACATTAACACCGTTATTCCGATGTGGAGCTGCAGTTCGTGGTGCATGTGGTCCCGCAGACATCTGCTGTGAGAGAAGGACAGCTCATCTGTGTCAGCATTCTCTCTGGCCAACGAACGAAACGAATGACCCCGAACCATCCCCCCGTTTAACGTTGTTGAAGTTCTAACCGATGCCCATGTCACTATCAGAAGTCTGTCCGGCAGGCAGCCTACAGTCCCACGGAGGCATCTCTGGGAAAGCTTTTTCTCAAAGTTCTCTTCTACTGTGAAATGTGATCATCGCAGTGTCATACGGTACAGAACCGGGATGTTTCTAGAGGGAAGCTACAATACTTTCTTTGCCTGGTTTATCTGCCCTGTAGCCCCCACGAGGATGTTTCAGAGGAACACAAGCAGGTCTATGTGCTCAACGCTGCAACCGCGATGACCCAGAATGTCAAGAGCTTCATTTGAAATGCAACAAATTGCCCCCCTGGGTCTCACTGCCTTGGAAGCAAGAACATCAGCAAGAGGGAGGACTGTGTTTTCAGAAAACAATGTGCCAACTTAACCAAACGTGTATTTTTTTCTTTCTTTCTTCTTGTTCTTCTTCTTCTTAGCCAAGTGAAAAGCACCCCCCCCCCTTTCTGTGGTAGTGTTTGTCGAAGGCGGGGGAAGAGAGCAGGGGGCGAGTAAATGCCGTAATCTGGTTTACGGGACAGCGAGGCGCTGCTCATGCTCAGAGTGCTTGAAGGACACTTGGCTGCGCTCCTTCCCTCTGTTCGTCCCTGCTGATACACACCCGTTTCTGAAAGAAACATCTGTGTGCTCTGCAGCGCCGGGGCGCGCCAAGGAACACTCTTAAGACATGACACACACACGCATATGCATTCACACACTACCACACACACACACACACACACACACACACACACACACCGGGACATAAAAACACCATCGTAGATACAAACACACACACACACATATCTCGATCACATGACCCTGGCAAATCAAATCCCTCTGCAGGAGCCTACATTGACATTTGCTGCGACCAGATAAAACAAGAGAGGGGGCGATGACTTGGCAGACAACGCACACTCCCTGTCTCCTCTGATTGGCCAGCTCTCTGAGAGGACCACTGTCATTGGTTGGAGGTAAGCCGTTAAGGTGTAGGCAAACATACAGTCTGGGTAACCCGGGACGCTGTGCAAAGACATGAAGAGATGGATGCAGTTCCCCTGAAAGTTATTCTCACTAAAGTACTTCATAAACTACACTCATGGCCATAACAGCTCAGTATTCTACTGCAGTGCTTACACACACACGCACGCATACACTCACACACAGACAGTTTCACAATCCCAAACACACCCGTGCACAAACACACAGAACAGACGCATAAGCACAAACACTCACACACACACACAACACTATCCTCAGGTTTAGGGCTCTCTTAGGGCCGCTGCAGAGCCTCATTTTTACAGCGTTCTTGGCCGCCTCCTGTCTCGGGATGTGCATGGTGTAAGTCAGGCTTGTGTTCAAAGAAGTGCTTAAGCATGGACAGAGTGTACCTGGAGGACATTATTTCAGCCGCATGTGTGCTGGATCTGAAAAGCTGGCTGCATTCAGCTTTCCACTGCTGCGCACGCATGCTCACACGCACGCACGCACCCGTACACACACACACACACACACACACACACACAGCTTGCTACCAGGCCCTTAGTGTAGGTGGACAGCACAGTAAACACAGCAAGGGCCTCCAAATATGGTCTCCCATCCCCTCGCCCTTTCTCCTTCTCTCCCGCCCTCCCGCCCTCCCTCCCTTCCGCTCTCTCTCCCTTCTTCCCTCCCTCCCTTCCTCTCCCAATCACTCTGTTTCTCTCACTCTCTTCTCCTCCGCTTTTGGCGCCCAGCTACAGGATAAAGCTCCTTTGGAATCCTAGAGGAGGTATTTTTAGCATTTTACTAATGGGTGTCACCGAGGTTCAGGTGTGCAAGGTGCCTTTCCTCATGGTCATGTGACAACTTCTAAACAGTACCCCTGATTGGTGGGCTGGAGCCAAACACCTGGAATGACCAGGATAACCCAGCATGGCTGATTGTTCATGGGTCCGCAAATACACCTGTTGCTCCCTTGAAAGTCTTTGTTTATAAATCTCAGAGGTTTTGCTCTAAAGAGGCAGTGTGTTGCAGGGGCAAGAGGAGTGTTCCTGGAAGTAATAACAAAGTTCTCCTGTAGATAGAGGCCTCTAACCACAACACGAGCGAGACATATTTAGACTAAATCTTCCCTCCTCCCCCACCCCTCAACCCCAACCCCAAACCGCCCATTATAACTCTACTAAAACAAACAGTCGTCCTCAACCTTCTCTTAGGTGCAAAAGCAACAGTTCAGGGAGTGAAGCTTGTGGGAGGGACAAGACTGATGATCAACCTGTTTCCAGGAAAAATGTTCTTATCATGAGGTTTCTTCAGGGTCTATAAATAAGTGTATTTGCAATGTCGGAGAGAGAGCAAAATTATAGAGAGAGTGAGAGAGTGAGAGAGAGAGAGAGAGAGAGAGAGAGAGAGAGAGAGAGAGAGAGAGAGAGAGAGAGAGAGAGAGAGAGAGAGAGAGAGAGAGAGAGAGAGAGAGAGAGAGAGAGAGAGAGAGAGAGAGAGAGAGAGAGAGAGAGAGAGAGAGAGAGAGAGAGAGAGAGGGCTCATTTATCCCGTCTGGAAACACTTCACCTCCAAACAAATGGATGTTCCACCTGTGGCAATGTTCATTTTCAGAATCTAGAGCTGGATCATTCTCTGCTGTTCATATTCCCCTAGCATACTACTACACTGCCCTAGCATAATGCTTTACTCCCGTATCATATTACTATACTATAATACCATACTGCCATACTCCCCACACATATTACTACACAATTGTATCTACTTTACTCCACAGACCAGCAAAGCAGTAGGGAGAGGGACTTTACTAAACCTCTTTACTGTACCTGCTTCCACAGGGACAACTGTGGCGTCAAGAGCAACAGGGACAACACGAGCAACAGGGGCAAATAGCTGCAGTGGCCTGCTGTAGAGGTCATCTACAGAGGGTCCAAACTCAAACACCTGCTGTAGAGGTCATCTACAGAGGGTCCAAACTCAAACACCTGCTGTAGAGGTCATCTACAGAGGGTCCAAACTCAAAAACCTCTCTTGGCTAACGTCATGGCAGATGCCCTCCACTGCCATGCAAGAAGGTATGAGGCCATTACAGGGTTACACCGGCTCTGAGGGGAGGGGAGGGGAGGAGGGGGTGAGAGAGAGGAGAGGAGAAGAGAGGAGAGAAGGGGAGGGGGTGAGAGAGAGGAGAGAAGAGGAAAGGAGAGGGGAGGGGGGAGGAGAGGAGAGGAGAGGAGAGAGGAGAAGAGAGAGGAGGGGAGGAGAGCGGCAAGGCACAGCACGAGGCGTCCTCTCCTCTCTGAGGTCATAGGCCTGCTGAGCAGATGTTGGCCCTGACGACCTGCTCAGTAACGTGGAAGGGGAAGAGAGGAACCCAGAGAAGATTTTACAACCGCCAGACCCCCAGGATAACCAATCAAGCCGTCTGTCCCATTGCTGAAATTGCAGTGTGTCGTTGGCGATTTACGCAGGAGTACTCCAAACAACTACCCACGGGGCATTTTCTAGCCCAGCACCAACACGTACCCACTCGCCTATTAGTACGGCCGCAGAAGTCCCTTTCTGGTGTTGCCAAGATGATGACGTAGATAAGGAAACCTCCCAGGCTGGAACATCGCAGATCGCTAGGCGGGGGGGGGGGGGGGGGGGGGGCGAGCCCTTCACACGGCATGACATTTACATTTAGTCATTTAGCCGGCTTACAGTGAGTACATGGACATTCCCCCGAGGCAAGTAGGGTGAAGTGCCTTGCCCAAGGACACAACATCATTTTGCACGGCCGAGAATCGAACCGGCAACCTTCTGATTAATAGCCCGATTCCCTAACCGCTCAACCATCTGATACGCGCCTCCCCCAGCAACACATCAAAGGAAGGAGACAACGGGCATTATGGGTGATAGCTCACCCCCCCCTCCAACCCCCACCCACAGTGGCCCCCTCCCAAACCCTTATCCTTCAATGTCTGATCAACACACAACACCCCGGGCCCCTCAAGTGCTGCCGTTAGTTCGGCCAAGTGGGAAGCATCCGTGCAGAGATAACCCCCCCGCCGGGTCCAAACCCCCGGAGGCCCTCGGAGATAAGAGTCCCTCGAGAGCAGCTCATCGGGAAGAGCAGCGAAGGAGAGGAGCCGGCAGCCGAGCGCCGCGCAGGGTCAACCTGGTACCACACACAGGACAGCCCCGGGGGGCAGGCTTGGCTGGACCTGCTAGGGTCAGAGGTCACCTGCTGCCACAGATAGGACAGCCCCCCTGGGAACGGACTTGTGTAGACAGGCCAATCCAGGTCGCTCGGTGCCAAAGATAGGCCAATCCAGGGGAACGTGCTCGGTCGGACGTGCCAGGTATGAGTCAAGCCACCTGCGCGGAGGCAACATCTGGTCTCGAGAAAGTGGGCTAGTAAATCAGACAGCGTCACATCTTTCCTTCCCAGGCCCAGCCTGAACTCTGCAAACTGTTCGACTTTGAGCCGACATGCGAGACGAAAGAATGTGATGAATCTGCGGCCGCGCAGTGTTGACTCTGAAACGATGCTATTCAAGCACAAGGTGACATTGATCTGAGGCTTTACAGTAAGCCCCGTCCAACTCTCGAGCTCTGTTTGTAATACGCTCTCTCTCCCCCGGCGAGCCTTGTCTTTTGTGCTCGGTGTTAAAGAGCCGTGGGTTTTATAGGAGTCGAGACGTCGGCCAAATGTAAACTTCAAAGCCGGTGCTGTCAGATTGGACGAGTGATTCATCACGGTGGGCTCGCGAGTCAACGGTTCTAATTTTAGGGGTAGTTTTTTTTGTGGGGGGCGCGTGTCTGTGTGCCAGTGTGTGTGTGTGCCAGTGTGTGTGTGTGCCAGTGTGTGTGTGTGCCAGTGTGTGTGTGTGCCAGTGTGTCTGTGTGCCAGTGTGTGTGTGTGCCAGTGTGTCTGTGTGCCAGTGTGTGTGTGTGCCAGTGTGTGCCAGTGTGTCTGTGTGCCAGTGTGTGTGTGTGCCAGTGTGTCTGTGTGCCAGTGTGTGTGTGTGCCAGTGTGTGTGTCTATGTGGGGCGGGGGGGGGGGGGGGGGTATTTGTGTAGATGAGTCTTTGTGTGTGGATGTCTCTGCGAATTTGTCTGTGCGGGTGTGTGTTTGTCTGTGTGTAAAGGTATCTGTACGCATGTGTGGCTGCAACATACAGTATCATCTTAGCATACTGTGTCAATACATACCAGACCTTACTACTAAACCCCCCCCCAATCCCTCTCTTCTAACTCTGCCATCAGAAGTATCAAAGCCTAGAGCTTTAACTACAGCATCATGTGATCTGTGTGCCCTGAGTGCCTGGGCCTCAGCCTGGTACCTTATATGGCATCCAGAGACAGACAGACAGACAGACAGACAGAGATAGCGGGAGAGGGAGAGAAAGATGTAACTAATTAACTTTAAACTATAAAAGCCATATGGATCCAAACAAACAGTACACAGTGGAAGACTACCTGATCACTGTGTCTGATCGAAACTAAGGAAGGGACATTAGCTAGGGACAGACTCAGTGAGAATAGCCTGGCGGCAGAATCTGAGGCAGCCCTGGCTACCCAAGGAGGAGAGGCAGTGTTCCCTCTGCTCACAGGGAGGAGAGGCAGTGCTCCCTCTGCTCACAGGGAGGAGAGGCAGTGCTCCCTCTGCTCACAGGGAGGAGAGGCAGTGTTCCCTCTGCTCACAGGGAGGAGAGGCAGTGTTCCCTCTGCTCACAGGGAGGAGAGGCAGTGCTCCCTCTGCTCACAGGGAGGAGAGGCAGTGCTCCCTCTGCTCACAGGGAGGAGAGGCAGTGTTCCCTCTGCTCACAGGGAGGAGAGGCAGTGTTCCCTCTGCTCACAGGGAGGAGAGGCAGTGTTCCCTCTGCTCACAGGGAGGAGAGGCAGTGCTCCCTCTGCTCACAGGGAGGAGAGGCAGTGCTCCCTCTGCTCACAGGGAGGAGAGGCAGTGTTCCCTCTGCTCACAGGGAGGAGAGGCAGTGTTCCCTCTGCTCACAGGGAGGAGAGGCAGTGTTCCCTCTGCTCACAGGGAGGAGAGGCAGTGTTCCCTCTGCTCACAGGGAGAGGTGGACACAGAGCTCCCTTTCCTAACTGAATGAGCACTTAAAGAAATTCGAACATATTTCCTCAAAATTGTAAACAAACAGAGAGAATTTGGAAGTTACTTCTCTAACAAATTGAGAGAAATTGGTTTTCTTATTAGGAGACAAACCTAACTATTCAAACTTGTCTGCAAAGTATGTGGCAGCCTGCCATGACTTTAGAGCCAGTCAACAAGGCATATTGTCACTCCATGCAATGATTGCTTTTAATGTACAGCATGTGTATGTTTGTACTGCATTTATATTATGTTATATATTATATTATTCTATACATATTATGTATGAAAAATAATACATTTAAATGAGAGGGAAAGAGGGAAAGAGAGACAGCGAAAGAGAGATGAATAGAAAAAGAGAGAGATGATAAGAGACTGGGAAAAGAGAGGGTGTGAAGAGAAGAAAGAGAGACAGGAGGCGAATAACAAGGGAGAGCGCCGGGGATTCTGCTTTTATTGCCGTTTTAGAAAAGGCGCCACTCGCAACGAGCCGCTCTAACGTTTCACACAGGGATTGGGTTTCCATGTTCCACACTCAGGGTGGACACCCTCGAAGGGCCCTGGCTTAGCCAGGGAGGGGAGCGAGGGCCGAGGGCCAGGGGGGCGAGGGGCGAGGGCGGGGTGGGAGTTGGGCGGGGCCAGCGAAGGCAATCAGCAACTGACTCGTTGCCCTAGTAAGATCCGAGAGTGAATTCTGGGAAACTGTGGAGGTTTTGGCAAGAACATAGTAGGTGGTTGCTAAGGGGTGAGGGATGTTGGGGACGAGGTGGGGGGACTCTGAAGTTCTAGGCAGGATGGGGGGGATGACTAGGGGGGCACAGGGGTACGTTGTGGTCTCCTGCTTGTTGACTTAGGGGGCCTAATTACCAATGCCACATGTTTTAATTGTGGGCCACTGCAGAGCAGGGAACCGCAACTAAACGCTAAAGACCCCCTTTATTTCAGATCTATTAAGAAAATCTTGATTTTAACTCCAGGTCTCCCCCAAGCTGAGCTCCAGAACGAATACGATCTGACCACAGCAGTAAGGAACCAAGCAAACAGACACACTATAAAATCGGCGGCATTGCCTTTTCTGCGGTCTGATTTTCCGTCTCCCATAAAAATCCCTCGACTTCGTTATTTCCAAGACAGCTTGGATCGACTGTACCCCGATGGCTTACAGATGTATGGCTGAACACATTCGAAGGGGAGAGATGTTATCTACCTCGCGAAAAAAAACAACAACACTGTGCGTCTAGACTTTAAGTATTTTGCATATACATTGGCACAGACTTTCCACATGAAAGAATTATAAATATGTAGAACTGACCGGTCTCTAGTGTTGTGTTATTTCAAGTGAAAGCCAGCCTAAAGAAAGGCCTTTCTCGTCTTCACAGACACTTGATTAAAGAAAACGACCCAAGAACCATGTCCTGTAGTTTGCTACCTGGTCATCCCCACTCTACAGCTTCATACAAAAACTTGTGGTGGTGGAGTACTGAAAAGGGCTGAACCAATAAGAATCCAGTCATCTGGAAGAGGCCCAAAGCACATGGAATCATGTGTCGAGTTCTACAATTTAGACTTGGATTCAAGAATATGGAAAACAGATTGTATGTGTGTGGCTGTTGTGTTCCATGCATTAGGAATTACCAGTTTGATTCAAATAATTGTATTTTATTTGTATTATTTTGAATTTAGCCAATGCTTTTATCCAAAGCGGCAAACAGAGAGAGACTTGAACCTGAGACCTATTTATCTGCAGTCAAATGCTCGAACCACGGAGCTGTGTCCCTGCCAAACACTTCTTAACACTGCAGAACATTTCTTTAGTCACCTGTTGTTCCGGTCTGATCCGTGTAAGTCCTCAGTTTTAAAAGGCACCTACCTGTTCCACTCGGATCTCATATTCCCCGTTCAGCTTTTTCCCCCGAAAGTACTTGGCCCTGCGAGGGAGAGAAATGAGACAGGTAATTAGAGAGGAAGAGAGGCTCGAGGAGGGAGTGCAGCTGGTGAAGACCCATCCTGTCATTTGATGTCTGAATATATGAGACATGACTACAGGTATGAAAGGACCGGTAAATGGAAGGAGGATCTTCTCGGCCCTTGCTTATTCAGAGTTTTCATCGGTGTGGCCATATATGCCCAAGTGGAGGAAGAGTACACCTACATCTCATTTCGTTGCATTAAATCAGAGCCTAACATATTTTCCTTTTGGTGAATTGGAATTGGAAGTGTACTTAAAATGTACGATATATTCACATAACTTTAATAGAATATTTGAAAGTTGTTATAAGAGTTGTCATTACACCTCCATGTTTGCCCCCAGGTCAAACCCAAGAGTCTGTAGTCATAACACCACCCAGTCAAAACAACTTGAATTTAATTCTTGTTTATTTTACGGCAGGAAGGCTGAACATTTTAGAGTCGTTTCCCCCACAAAATACTCCAGTGGTGACGTGTCATAACCTCCACTCATGCTCTTCCTCATGAGGACATGTGAGGCTACTGCTGCACCTCGTGACTGGACAGTCAGTCTCCATCAACAAGCCCTGTGGTCCTCGCAGCTCAGCCAGACCCAGTCTATCTCATTAAGCCATTAGACTGCATGGCAGGAAACTGAGGTCAAGTGTGTCTCATATCAACAGGACACTTCGATGATGACACCACCAAAATACAAAGAATGTTGTTGTGCTACTCAAAGCCTTTATTTGTACACAAATAGTTTGGTCTGGAAGGTTCTTCTGATTAAACCCCCCCCCCGAGTTTGACCATCACAAACTAACAGTTTGACTGGCATGTCAAGAAACGCCACAGACAGGAAGCTGCTACTTCACTCCATATTTAGACACACACACACACAACTTACTGCAGAGGATGTCACTAAAATATATGGACGTTATATATATATATGTGTGGGTGTGTGTGTGTGCAGAAGGGCTACATACATTTCAGATGTACAGCGTGTTGAGCACGCTATGTTTATAGCCTCAGCTTGTGTCTTTGCCAACACTCTGTGGGTCCCCTGTAGTTGACCTTTGACCTTTTGCAGGCGTGGGCTGGTCGTCAATCTGTCAAGGGATGCATGCTGTTGCCTGCAGTGCCTTGTAATGTACATGCTACAGACCAAGCATGGCCAGAACAAGCTGTGGGATGCTTCGAGAAGCTGCATCTTCTCCTCTCTATAATTGACAGTCCAACATACCTTTTAGTGTCTCTTTTGGTATGGAAAAAGAGAGGTACCTCTCACTGGTGAAGATTTACATCCTGTTGATCTCCTTCGCGTTCTCTCTCCCTCTCTTGCCCTCTTTGAACTGCGCCCTATGTCTTCCTCTCTTAGTCTCCTTAACTTTTTTGAACTCGTTAACTCTCCTTAATTTTCACCCTCATTCTGCTTTTTGATGTCTTTGTGTCTCACTTTCTTTCAATCACTTTCCCCCCTCTCCCTCTCCCTCTCCCTCTCCCTCTCCCCCTCAGTGTCTCCTTGCAGGGTCTCCCTTCCTGCCTGTCTCTCTGTTTCTCCTTGCCAGGTCTCCCTCCCTGCCTGTCTCTCAGTGTCTCCTTGCCGGGTCTCCCTCCCTGCCTGTCTCTCAGTGTCTCCTTGCCGGGTCTCCCTCCCTGCCTGTCTCTCAGTGTCTCCTTGCCGGGTCTCCCTCCCTGCCTGTCTCTCTGTGTCTCCTTGCCGGGTCTCCCTCCCTGCCTGTCTCTCTGTGTCTCGGCCTGTTTCTGCGGAGGCGGCAGATCTTAAACAACCCCTGACCTGCATACTACAGAGAACATGCTACACCCCTTCACGTGCAGGAGGCTCCGAGCTACAAACAACCGGGCCGAGCTCAAGGAACTGTGCAACCTGTCGCCGCGTAAACCGATCGACGGAATTGACGACGGGATTGGCTTTTCCCGGGAGTGATCAAATCCAATCGCCTGCGTCCAGATGTAAACACCCCATCTCCACAGAGACAGTTTGGCTCAGGTTCCACCGAAAGCCGCTCACACCCACTGCATACACATCGCCCAGCGGGTTCTCTGATTGGTGCGCTGTAATATCATTCTTTGGGTTCACCGGGCCTGGTGGCTGGGAAAGGGATACTCTGTGATGTGGCCATTAAATAAAGACCGCTCCTTGACTCTGCCCACCAGAATACTGTACAACTGTACACATCTGAGCCTTGATCCTCAGCTGCAGTTTCTACATGCACTGTTTGTACATCAAAAAGGTCTGCAAAATGAATACAATGTCAAATGTCAAGTACTCGGTAATGTTTACCATGAGAGCAGACTAGCCTCTCCTGCTCTGTGCTAGAACTGAGTCATGTAGTTGATCTCAAGCAGACAGGCTTGTTAGCAGTCACCAAGGAAAGGCTGGTTGGGATTACAAGATGGGACTGTTCATTGTACGGACACAAACAACTAAGTGACAGCTTCTTGGCTCACGGCATGTCACTCTTCACTCTGTGGGTATGGCACGGCACGGCCAATGAGAGGTGAGATGGGGGGGGGGGGGCAGAGGCAGGCAGAAATATAGGGGAAAGGGGGGAGAGAGGGAGATTCACTCTGTGGCAATGGCAGGGCAAGGCCAATGAGAGGTGAGAGAAAGAAGAAAGAGAGAGTGCCATGTCGAAAGCTAAGCAGAGTACATCAGAGCAGAGATATAAGAGAGTAAGACCAGAGCACAGCTAAACAAGTAGAGGAGAGCTGCTGTATACGTCTTTCTGTCTCACTCAGAGCTGAGGGTGATGGTTGGAGGCCTGGGGCTGGGAGGCTAGGGGGACAGGGGGCCGGGGGGGCTGGGGGCCCGGGGGCCAGGCCTGTCAGGAGAGAACAGGGTTTCCCCAGAGACATGCAGGCTCTCCTCTGGAATGCCCTGGAGAAAATGTGGCACCGAGGCCTGGGGCCGGGATGGACACCCTGTCCCTCAACCCAGATAGCGGCGCTCCAACCCATTCTTTATCAACTAGTCATGAAACACCACTCACATATTAATCCGATCCCTATGAAGACACATCAATTAGCAGAGGCAGAGAAATCTGTCTTTTTGTATCCCTATTTGTATCAACAGAGAATATTTGAACCTGCGACCGCTGAGCTGAACCTATCCCCACAGAAGCAGGGCAACCTTTTCCCCTGCTATGATTAGTGCTGCCTGAAGCACTTTCCCCATCCAGATAAAATAGTTTGGCTGGCAGCCGTTTTATCAAGCATAAAACCTGACGGGAGATAAGATCCATGTTGATTTACGGAGATGCCGTAAGAACACGGAGCATCTGTTGACTGCAGCTCAGGAAACTGTCGTGAGCTACCCTTCAAACCGGTCACAACGACATGGCCCTTGAAAGCCCTTACAGGGACATGAGATTAGTAGAGAGAAAATATCCCTCAGGAACACAAGTCTGGTGTTCTGGATGTCATCCACTGTGGATGTCTGCCTTCAGACGTGTATTATCCTGTTTTATACTGTGTTTACAGGATTATACACTGGGAGACAAGCGTCAGAGCTGGAAAACTGCTAGACACCTCGAACAGGGTTCCCTGAGGGACCCACGGGGTGATGGGTCTGGCTCAGTGGCCTGAGCATTTGACTGCGGATCGAGAGGTTCAAAGGGTCTGCTAAAGGTATACATTATAGTTGATGGCCATCAACTCTCACTGTTGAGAGGGAGAGCTGCGTGCTTGTTTTACATCGATCTGAGCAAACTAACAGAAGGAGGAGAGAATAACGTTTCAACAACAGCGTGAACCAGACACGTTGCCAAAGCAGCAGCCAAATATTTGGCATTTAAAGTATTTTACGAGTTGTACTTCATCTCAGGGGGTTTGTTCAACCATTAACTGTTGAGCTGCACCCTCCAGTAGCTGCCTCTAGTATACCAGGCATTTATCTCACACCTGGCACCCTTTAAAGGGGAAAAACATACTGCCAATTAACCAATCCGTACGGAAACTTTACGAGGAGATTTGAAAGAGATGACAGGTGTCCAAGTATATCATGTTAATTCATAGCAAAGCTTCCTGCTAGCGTCTTTATCGTTCTGTAAGATCAATAGCCAGACTGGAAGTTCACAACCAATCACAAAGGAGTAAAGAAAGAGCAGGTTGGGGATTTATGTACTCAGCTCAACATGAGAGAGGGTAGGGGAGGGTGGGCCCAGGTGTACATCAAATTAAGTTAAATCCATGTTCTGCATAGATTTTTCTCCCAGTGAGTGGATGAGGATGGCATCATGGCTATCTTGGTTGTCATATGGCGCCCTCTATTGCCTGGGATAGTCAATGCACCAAATGAATGCAGTGGACTACAGGAGAGCATTTTAATGGGACAAGATTTTGTATCATTGGGCAACAGTGCCTCACTGTGGCAAAGAAAGAACCCTTTTGGATTCCAAACAGAACCTTATGGAGGTTCTATCAGGAACAATAGTGTCTTCCAGGGTTCTTTTATTGTTCTCTATAACATATGGAAAACACCTTCTAGTTTTAGTCTTGAGATCACAGCCACTCAAGGTTTTTCTGTGGCTCACAGCCAGATCAGAGCAAAACAAACTCTTCAAGTCTGGGAAACGTTCTGTTTCTAATCTCCCATCCACTCAAGTAAACAGAAATATCCCATTTGTGTACAGGCTATTTTTTGGAACATAATCATAACTCCATCTGAACGCATTATGACTCCATGCATCATTAACATGGCAGAAAGCAGCCTTACCCGGGGTCTCTAAACAGCGGGAAGACACAGTGACAGAACACAGACCGAGGAGTCCTCCCTCACAGGCAGAATGCGATCTAATCTCAACACAGATCCTTATGACTCATACAGATGAACCACAGCAGATAAACTCTGAGCAGAGAGTCTGACGCTGCCTGGTCCTCTCAGATCTGAGCCTAGGTCTGTCTGCAGGGTCTGAAGAACAACCAACTCTGTTATAGAGACGGAGGACAAAAGGGTTAATTCTGGGATTTTTTCGGTTGGCTTTGTAAAAGAAAAAAGAGGGCAATTATACACAATAAAAAAAACGTTCTGACAGGGCTGTGGAAGCTGTCTAGAACCGGCTAGCGTAGATCCTCTTACGTAACCAAACCCTGAAACTCTGAGGAAGACTCTACAGCTTATAAACAGTACTTAAAGTCTCTACCATAAAGACTCCTCCACAACAGACGTTGAGGCTAGCAAGGTGAGGCTAGCAGGGTGAGGCTAGCAAGGTGAGGCTAGTAAGGTGAGGCTAACAGGGTGAGGCTAGCAAGGTGAGGCTAGTAAGGTGAGGCTAACAGGGTGAGGCTAGCAAGGTGAGGCTATTAAGGTGAGGCTAGCAGGGTGAGGCTAGCAAGGTGAGGCTAGTAAGGTGAGGCTAGTAAGGTGAGGCTTGCAGGGTGAGGCTAGCAGGGTGAGGCTAGCAAGGTGAGGCTAGTAAGGTGAGGCTAGCAGGGTGAGGCTAGCAAGGTGAGGCTAGTAAGGTGAGGCTTGCAGGGTGAGGCTAGCAAGGTGAGGCTAGCAGGGTGAGGCTAGCGGGGTGAGGCCACCTACCATTCCGTGTGCGGGTCGTCTACGACCAATAGGATCTTGGGTTTGCGTACGACTGGTTTCAGGGGCTGGGCCGGGGGGGCAGTGCCTCCAGACCCCCCCTCGGCGGTGGCGGCAGCGGCGGCGGCGGCGGCTGACTTGGCTTGCGCTGCCGCGGCAACGCCCTGGGCCATCTGGGCGCTCTTCACCACGCTGGAGAAGGAGCTGAGGAACCCCCCTCCTCCGGAGGCCGCCGGAGGAGCCTGGGACTGGCTTGGTGCCACTGGGGGCTGCCGCCTCTCCGTGGCTGGGGAGGCGGGGGTGGAGGTGGAGGAGGAGGGCGTGGAGGGGCTGGGCGCGGGCCTCTGCAGGTCGGTCATGTAGCCGTTGGGGAGGTTAGCCACGAAGCTGCTGTCCGAGAGACGCCTGCGAAGGTAGTTCATGGTGACGGGCTGGTTGCTGGGTCAGGCCAGAGGGGAGATGTGGTTCTGTTATGAAGAGAGAGAGAAAGGGTGAGAGAAAGCCATTAAAAAGGAAAGCTGTTTTTTTTTTACCTTGTGCAGAATATTGCTTTATTCAGATGTGAATATGTGAGGTATGTGAATAAATGAATTGGAGTCAATCAGGAGATGACAGGAAGGAGAGAGAAACCGAGAGAGGAAGATTGAGGAATCTGCACAGATACCATACAATCATTCCACTCCAATGTGCCAAGGTAACGCTAACAATGTTCAGTTGTGCAGACAAAGATAGTGGGTCCCGCTAGGCTCTGACGGGGCTTTGATGTCATCCCCATTCTGGAGCACATTCCCTTTGAACGCAGTCACCATTCATGAGCAGAAACCAGGGTTGCGTAATACTGTGTAGCTAGTCTTTCACAGGAGACACATACATATAGATTAGCTATATCCCTTCAGGCAGGAGGGAGGGGGATTGGGGGATGGGGGGATGGGAGGGCATCGAGAAAAGGGGGTGGGGTGTTGGGGTGAGGTGAGAGAATGTATAGAGGTTAAAGCAAGCAAATCCTACAAAGCAAGATTCCAATCAATCTGCATCATGTATGAGAAGAGGGGAGGCTGGGACGAAGTGACTCGGTTTCATACATGCTTCCAAAAGTTGCTCGATGCGAACGGAGCGTGTGTGGGGGGGGGGCGGGGCTTCAGTTACTCGCCAGTGAAATCGTCAAGACATCTTAATGCATTTCGACGCGAGCCATTAGGCGCTTCGAATACAGAGACAGAGAGAGAGAGAGAGAGAGAGAGAGAGACAGAGACAGAGACAGAGACAGAGAGAGAGAGGAGATACCAGTCCTACCAGTACCACTATGGGGGGGGGGGGGGGGGTTGGGTCTGCAGGGAGATGGAGGGGCTGATTAAAGGCCTGGCTGAGATGTGACATGCGGGAGAAACCTGCTGGTGAATATATGAAGCCACTGAGCAGGGGCTGGGGGGGCCAGATAAGGCCTTTTATGGAGGGGAAGGCTTTTTGCAGGCGATATTAAACGCTGATTGCCACTGGATTGGATTGTGCCAGAAAGGAGATGAGAATGGAGGCCTGACAGAGTATAGGGGGTGGGGGTGGGGGGGGGGGGCGAGGGTTATGGAGGAAACATTTATTCTATCAGTGGGGAGTCAGAGGCTGAGAGACAGCACATGGCAGGGAGCAGAGGGGGGAAAAAACAGCGTTTGTTTTGTATTGATCTAATAAAGGGCACCACTGAGGCTGACCACGGCCAGGCAGCTAGCCCTCCGGTCAGTGCTGCAAAGACACATAACAAACAGACCCAAAACGAATCTGAAATGGCTCAGAAAGCAGACAGGTACCCGGGGCACCTCGGCGTATATGTGACGTGGCTTTGAAAGAGCGGACCAGGATTTTCAGCGAATTCTCCAACTTATGGAAACCTAGCGTGAAACGTTACAGTACTGCTCTTACTCCGATGTCGAGCATCGTAATGAGGGAAAACCCTCCAGCGTCAAAGACAAGAGCAACGGCATTAGCAGTAAACACACAGAGATAACATGTGGCCTCACATCAAGCTACGTCCCACACTACTAATCACAGCTTCAGCTGTCAAATGAATTACCCGAGGGAGCTGTCCATTGACTGTGGTGCTGAAACAAGGGCTCACCAGGTAAACATCTGCATTATGAAAAACACAAGAGGGTAAATAACTATTCTTACGCACACAGCTTGACCTCGCTTTTTCTTTGCAATTCTCAGCAGCTTTCGTCCTCCTCTGAGACTAATACATCCTAAGACTCCATCCACAAGAGACAGCCCTCGTTCTCCATTAAAGACAGCAGAGACAATAACATAGATCCACAAGGGACGGGATCTTTCTGCCCTAAAGACAGCAGAGACAGTTCTCACTCGCCCCGGCAGTCCTGAGGGAGTGAGGATGATCCTGTCACTAACAACTTGACTGCAGACAGAGGTGATAAGGTGTCATCAATACGAGTGACGAGTGATTGTTTGCCTGTGTGCGAGTGCTTGTGTATGTGTGTGGCTTTGTTTGCACTGCAGCTACAGTGTAAATGCCTGTGTGTGTGTACTTGGTATGTGCGTACTGTATGTGCATACTGTGTATGTGTGGCTGTGTGTGTGTGTGCCTGTGTATATGTGTGGCTTTTTTTGTACCGTATATGTGCGTACAGTGTATGTGTGGCTGTGGGTGTATGTGCCTGTGTGTGTGTGTGTGTGTGTGCCTCTGTGTGTGTGTCTGAATGGGACGGCTGACACACACTGAGTTACAGCTGCTGACCCACCCAGCCCTATCACAGCTCATAAACCTCCCTGCTGGAGCCAACCCCATCCCCTCACAGTCTCCCTGGGTCCATTAGCAAAGAGCCTTGACTTCCAGAGCTCAGGGCCAGGTGCACCTCCCAGCCAGCCCAGAAACAGAGCACCGTGTCGGGCTAATACTAGGCTGCGGGCGCCCCCGACAACCAGGAGGCTGTGTTGATGGGTGGTGATGATAGAGCTTGGTGGTAGGGGTGGGGGAGGACATGAGTGTCAGTGTGTGTTTGTCCGTTGCTTGATCAGCTGTGCAGTGGCATGTGCAATTGGATTGTCGAGGCCTTGACACAAAGCCCTGAGTATCATTAGGGTTAATAAATAGCTGTTCCTAATTATCGACATGATGTACCTCTATAGATGTGTGGACATGTTTGTGTGTGAGCGTGTGCGTGAATGTGTGTGTGGGCGAGTGTGCGTGTGCTAATGCCGGCAGCCTTAACCGGAGTGTGACTCATTCTGTGGACATAAATATGAAGTCTCGATGCTTAGGTTTCCCTTGTGGAAGAGGTTTTCTCTTTCCAGATGTGTGTGTGTGTGTGAAGGTGCCTTCAGACATGCTGTACCAGCGCTCTGGTCTAAGAGTGTGTCAGAGGCTGTCAACCAGAGGCACCGGTGTCTTCACGCCGGTCCTCTGATGAGACTCTCTCTGATGCTTTCCGTTGATATTTATTCATAAGGAGTCATGTGCCAAGGGTCAGAATATCATGGGTAAGAGGGTCATTACTCTCAGATGTGATGATAAAAACGAAACAAGATGGCGGAAGGCTGTTGACAGTGTAGCACCTAGCTGGCTAGAACTGTGGGGAGGGGTTAACCTGCCGGGGGGGATGTGTTTGTGGAAGTCAGCAGGTGATAACATCAACAACAGTATTTGTAGTAAGAGTGAGAAGTGTTTCGGTTAGTGTGTGTGTGTGTGTGTGTGCAGGAGCATGTACACGTGAGTATTGGTTGTGTGCGTCGCAAGTTTGCGCGTGTCAGAATTCCAAACGACCAATCATGACAACCGTGTACATCCCCGGTGTCGCAGAACGTGCGTTCTCTCACCCGAATGGAGCTCCTGAAGAGGCCTGCTTAACACGACGTGGTGAAGGAGAGGAACAGTGTCTGGACTCAATCCCAGGACGTTTCAACGCCTCGCTCCCCCTCGTGGATCGCAGTCGCTCCGAAAATACACGTGTTCAGACACTCACACACGCAGTGTTTCCGCTGCCTACCCTGAGAAATCTGACGACGCAGTCGCCTAGCAACAGCCTCTCTTTGAACATTTCTCTCACACTACTTGTACTTGACACTAAGTCTTAGAAAACTTGGCAGAGTAACAGAAGGTGCTTTCTGTCCACAGGGGTCAGACCGGTAACACAAGCGAGTCACAGTAACATACTATCTGGATCATGGTCACTAGATGTTCAGGCATATGTTTTTGTGATGAAATGTCTGAAATGTATAGAATGCAAAGTGCATGCAGAGTGTTAATGTTCAAATTGACATTACATAACTTACACCCTAAATAAAATACTGCGACACAGAACCATCGGTAACAATCCATTAAAAAAACACCCTACAACTATTTTCTGTTTCATAAGATGCTGCATGGAACCCTAAATGCTGCCATCTGGCCCAGAAAGGGTTCTTTAAGGAACCCCGGGTGTCTCTGTGCTACCCGCCTAGCTTGGCAGCTCTGAGTCAGCCAGCTCAGCAGCTCGTGCACCGAACGCCGCCCATCACGCTGCGTCACCTCTCTGCCGGGGACACGGGCGTTGGGGCGATGACCTCAGATGGTGGCTGACTGCAAATGGCAGCATACCAACGTCCCCCCTGCCACCAAGATACCAGGCCAGGAGCCAGGAGGCAGTGGTGAGGAATGCTTCTTTCGTTAGTGAGTGAATGTCTCCTCGGCTGGTTCCAGTACTACCTACCCAGCTACCTAACACACACAGAGGTTGCTGATGAGCAGCAGGGTTTTATTCCAGTACGACTTACCCTAATGCCGCTCACCACCAAAAAAAACACCGCCACCCCCCCCCCACACACACACACACACACACCCAACACAACCAAACCCGTCCCCCACTACCCCAAGCCCCGCATCCACTCTCCTCCAAGCTCCACACCCTCCTCCAGCAGATCACAGTCTACTGTACATACAGGGAGCACATCCTGTCTGTGACAACCTGTTAAATATTTCATGGTGCTTCCATGTACATATACAGATTGGACACATACATTGGTCACATATGAATGATTATGACAATTAATCCTTTACGTCTCTGCGGACTACATCTGTACTTGGCTATGAGGTGACGATTTGCATTGCCGAAATCAAGTCATAATCAATTAACTGATAAATAACTAAATTCCATTTTCAACAAGTGCGTGCGTTGACGCGCTCTGCGTAATAAGCTATCCAATACGTGCCACTCCACTATGGGCGACTCATCTTGCGGATTGAATTGTGTTGCGATGCGAAAACGCTTTCTGCAAATTCAACCAAAACACTGCGAAAAAAATAATTGCACGCAGGTGTGACATTGCAGTATGCAATCAAGCCATGGCTCAGGGAATTCCCCGACTGACTTTCTCACCCTACATCAAGCTATAAATCACCAGCCACATCCAGAAAGGATATCGCTCAATACAGACAATAGGATGACCCAGGAAGCAAGCATCCCTTGCTGAAACAGGCCAAAACGAAAACAATGACCATGCATATTGAGACCCTGCAATAATTCAATAACACAGATTGCCTGAGAGTTGTTTTATTGTGATCCATGCCCAGGAAATCGAGACTCTCCGTAAACAAAGACTAACTGAATTGGCAATCTCAATACATTCAATTACTGACCGGGAACATGTATCAAATCGGTTGTTAAAATTTCTGAAGCATATTACCTGAGATGCTGTATGTTATAACTAAGCGGGTGGTGATGCTCCTCTGCGCTTGTGTCACTATCCTCGGCAGCAGCTCGCGCTTCAGCCTCGCCAGCCAGCCAGTCTCCGTGTCCCACAATGCATTGTGGGAACACTAGCGGCGTAATGTATTCATTACTGCAGCCGTCCGATGTGTTTAATTGGATGAATCCTTATTGAAATTATGAAGAAACCCCTATCCTCCCCACTTACATAGACAATCCACATAAATATTTCAAAGTATGGTAGCCGTTAGTTTTTCTTTTATGAATTAAATATGGCTGGCGGTCTGCGTGGCGCGACCTTATTGCCAGGTGTAATCTTCTGGTCATAGGGATGCCCTGCTGTGCCATGTTTAAAGGAACACACACACACACTGCCTACACTGGGCTCCTATGGATGGGTCTGAAATAGCTATGAAGAGTATGCAGTCTTATAATTACATAAGGTGGTCAAAAAGTCTAGCTGTCTCACAAGGTTTGTCAGAAAGACCCTAACACTGGAGATACACAATCTTTACTCTTTTCATAACTCGCTCCTCTCTCACACACAGACACACACTCTTTCTCCCCTTTAACTTCCTGCAGCAGGGCAGATACAGTGACAGATTTCAGTGGAGGGAAGACATGATATAACACTTTTAATTAATCCCTACCTATCCTCTCAATCCTGGAATTGTTTGTGTGGAAATTAGACTTTAATGAGCATTTCCAGCCAAGCTTTCAAAGAGGCTGCTGTGCTTCAGCACAGATGCCAATGTCAGAGTAGAGCTGAATATTCAATGTTCGTTTTTGTTCAAACATCAATGGATGCTGGAGCAAAGAAGATTAGAGTCTAGTCATTGAGAAGTGGTGGGGGGGTTCAAGAAGTGTTCATATTATTAATACATCTGAGCTAGTTTCAGGTTATGTACCAGATAAAAATAGCATATGTGCGGTTGGTGAGGCACCTACTTTTGTTTAATTTGGGAGAGTATTTAATTTAATTATTTATTCTGTTGGAATTGAATACATGCAATAATATTCTTAAAGGGACTTTCACGATAACATTGCAATTGATTAAGATTTTATTTCCTCTGTGGAGGAGACCTGAACATCTGCCAATATTATTTTGCTTATTGTAACTCTACACGATAGATCACGGCTGTTAACCCTCGTGCTGCCTTCGGGTCACATGACCCAAAGTTTCATAACGAACCATCGATGTGTTTACCCAATTTTACCCAATACAAAAACAAATTAAAATAATTTTCTTTTAACCTTTGCAATGTGGGGGGTCTGAGACAGCCCAACGGTTAAAAGAAAATGCTTCACTTTGTCTTTGTATGCGGTAAATCTGTCGCAATACGACGGTGGGTCACAATGACTGATGGGTCAGAATGACCCGAAGATAACACAAGGGTTAAGACTCTCACATTTAGGCCTACTAGACTACATCAATCAATAACAGCCCACGGGGCAGTTGGCTCTATCTGAAGCCATTAACGGGGTTCCTTTAAATCAACACAATATTATTCATGTGGTAGCCTGTGCTCTTTTATTTGATTTTCTTTTATATGAGCTCTCTAACTTCCACTCTAATCGATTGAGAATGAAAAGGGCCATTTGTCTGATTTCCAACTAAGACAGAGACTGTCTCCCTAAGTCCTAGAGCAAACCCCCTGACTCGGCAGATACAACCACCACCACTAGCATCATCTCAAACCCCACTGGGGGGGGGGGGCAAAAAAGGAGAAGGAGTCATATTTAATTCATATCTCATAGTGCATACCACAGTGGAAACCAGATTCTCCCGACCCACACTGTTCCTTGGAGACTCCACCCACGGCGCTCTCAACAGGAAGTCACAGTGCACCACTTCCGCCTGGCAACAATCGCCCAGTGGCTGCCAATCCATCCAGTGGTCCAGGGAAGGAGGGAAGCTCTTACGAAGTAGACTGCTTAGCTCTACTGTTCCTCCACAGCACAGATGTATTTGAATCATTTCAGGGTTAATCAACACAGGGTGGGGCACAGACATCCAGGCTAAAAATGTCAAGAAAATCAACGAGAGGGGAGGCCACAGTGTGAAATGAACACCAGATAACTCCCTACAGAGTAGGAAGGATTTCTTGAGTTTAGCAGCAAACCAATGCACAAGTGGAAAACAGGGCCAGATAGATCTTTTCAGATCCCCTAACCTTAACTTTCCTGTTCCACTATGGTACTATGGTACTGTTCTGTTCAGGGTTAACCAGACCTGATGTTTGTCCCAGCGAAACCGAATCAATGATGATGATGGTAAGGGAACGTCTTTATGTGCGTCCATCAGAGCCCCCTCCTTCCAGTGAGTATTGATTCCTGGTGGCCATTAAGGTCCTATCCATCCAGACCTTGTCTGGCCCCTTCCAAGCTAACGCCACGTGAATCATTCCCCCTCTTCCCCCATTTGAAACACTTCAGTGAGACCTTGGGTTCACAGATCACTTTTACAGATTATTACATATATTTATAATCCAAAATATGCAAGAGACCCCTATAAGTATTTTAAAGGCTATGTACTATACATGCTGTATGTTGGAGGGGCCTGTCAAATCCAGCTCATCATTGGTGACACATTTGTCTTGCAGGGAACAGAGTTTTATAAGAGTAACTGGTACATAGTGACCAATGTCATGTGTGAATTATTTGATGTTTTTTCTGTTGAAGGGGGTTCCTAGCAACTGAATGCTGGTGCCCTCTTGTGGTCATAAACAGTGGAGCAGTTGTATTGTGACTTGATCATGCAGTGTAGCCAGGCAAGTCCTGTAGTATAGATATAGGGAATGCCAGGACGTAATTGACTACTGGCTGTAAATAAATAACCCAACGATTTCACTTAAAGAGATACAAACTCTGACATCCTGTCAGTTTATTTTTTTGTCCTTATTAGTCCCGTGTGAAAACTGAAAATATTAAAATATACAAGGGAGAAAATGGATGAATACATTCCTGCTTTAGTGTAAGGTACATTAACGTATGTGTTCAATCAATACATAATTAACTTATCATAATCAGTTTTACAGTGATGCTGAGGTTACATTTCATCAATATGATTATCCTGGTGTGTGCAATAACAACCACATTCTAAAAGGGTTAAAATGCCACTGAAATATGTAACTATGAAAGAATAGCATGATACAACACATGAAGTTAAGCTGAATACAATTGTTTGGACAAGTTTCAACAAAACAGAAAAAGCATACTTTTCTGCTCACCCAGAAAATCGTGATTTTAATATTTCTGATTTGTGGCAAGTTAATGTTTAATAGTTTGCTAGTCACTCATTTGAGATTTTAGCTGATTACACATTTGTCTTTCTTTGTTGTTTGTTGTTTGGAATATGATGTGGAAGGTTTTGGGTCTGGTTCTGGGTCTGAGGCCAGAGCCGGAGAGGGCTTTGGGTCTGAGGCCATGGCTGAAGTCGGGGGCAGAACGTTGTATCTCAGGTGGAGACTTCTGGCCAGCTGGGCATCTTGCTCTATCTGACTATTGTTGGGGGGGGACACTGTGGTACCTGAGGCTGAGGCTGAGTCTGTTGGTAGAAAGTTGTATGTCAAGTGGAGAAGTTTGGCCAGCTGGGCATCTTCCTCTATCTGACTATTGTGGGAGGGAGACACTGTGGTACGTGATGCTGGGGCTGGGACTAGAATTGGGGCTGGGGCTGGGACTAGAACTGGGGATCGTGCAAGGGTTGGAGCTGGGAATAGAACTGGGGGTCGTGCAAGGGCTGGAGCTGGGGCTGGGACTAGAACTGGGGATCGTGCAAGGGTTGGAGCTGGGAATAGAACTGGGGGTCGTGCAAGGGCTGGAGCTGGGGCTGGGACTAGAACTGGGGATCGTGCAAGGGTTGGAGCTGGGGCTGGGAATAGAACTGGGGGTCGTGCAAGGGCTGGGGCTGGGACTAGAACTGGGGGTCGTGCAAGGGCTGGAGCTGGGGCTGGGAATAGAACTGGGGGTCGTGCAAGGGCTGGGACTAGAACTGGGGGTCGTGCAAGGGCTGGAGCTCGGGCTGGGGTTGAACGTTGGGCTGGTACTGGAGCTGAGAATGGGGCTGAGGCTGTGGCTGGGAATATAACTGGGGCTCGTGTAAGGATTGGAGCTGAGAATGGGGCAGGGACAGAGACTGATGCTGGGACTGGACGGTTGTATGCCTGGTGTGGCAAGTCCTGGACATGGGGTTGATCGCCATACGTGATGAGGTATTCTGGGTAGACCTGGTGTTTCTCAAACACCACGAAGATGGAGGGGTTTGTCACGTTGTCTACACAGCTGTCGTAGAAGACGGTGTCTCCTCCATCTTTGGAGGGAGGGCGGAGGTAGCTGGAGTCTCCTCTGGTGTAGTCTCCCACCAACACACGAGACACGAACATGGACTTGACAGGTGACTGGCCTGTGTAGCTGTGAGAGTATTTGGCATCCCTGGCAAAGTAGCTCCCTTATAGTTGAGGAGGAAGAGACATATATAATCCAAAGAAGTATTCAATCATTTTGCATATTCTACATACATAATATTATTGAAAGGATCTACTTTTAACTAAAATAATTTACTATTGTACAGTTCTAATGTAAACTGATACTTTACAGTTACTGAAAGTTCTCCTGTAAACTCCTATTATGTGCAATTGTGAAGTATTCAGGAAACAATATGGTAAATGACTGCTTTCCGTAAAGTAAACTAGCGGGAAGTAACTGTAAACTACCATCAAGTAGCCTAGGACTGTAACTTCTTTAAACCTTATCTATGCTGACGAGAGATCTGTCCTGTCCCACCTTTTCCATACGCAGTCCCATGCGTTCCACATATCCTCCAATCAAAGTTGCTGTGACAGATAGCATCGATGTACTTGGAGTCCGTGCCGTGGAAGAGCTTCTTCTCTGTTGGATTCTTTCCTCCATTGCTCTTCTTCATCAGATCCCTTTGCCTATTCAGAAAACATACAACAATAGATGTGTCGCAGAACATCCTGACAGACTTGGATAAACGTGGTTCTTGCATGTGAGAAAGGGGCATACCACTGAAAGACCTCCCAAAGCGCTTGGTTCTGAATCCTCTCGATCTTGCGAATGCGTAGGTCTCTGACAGTACTGGTGAAAAGCTGCTCGATCTCCTTGTACTCCGATGATGATGTCTGGAGGAGAACTTTCTAATGATAAAGGATGAGAGGTATAATGTCAATGTATAGGAGGAGGGATACACTCTTTCAAAGTTGCACAATAAAGAATGGGAAAGAAGGGCATTAGGAATGCCCTTACATTAGGAAATCATACCTTGAATCCTGTGTCAGGAGTTTGAGCCTTGTCCCAGTGCCCTGGTAAGGCTTTGAAATTGGATTGATTGTTGGGCATTCTTTTGCTGAAATAAAGAAAAATGGAAGTGTTGAATAGGAGTTGTTGAAGTTACAGTGACTGTTAACAAAATAAACATGTGGTTTGATCTGCCAAGACAAACAAATAATAAGTTTACTTCCGTCACCAAACTTCGCTCAACAAAAAAGAGGTATAATGTCACCATCAATACTGTACCTGGTTTTGATTGTTTGTGCATCAGACAAAGACACAAATTTGGGCCGTCTTCTCACAGGTCTTCTGGTGCCAAATCTCTTGTTTGTCTGCATCATGTCTATGGAGACAAGCCTCTTATTCTTGAGGTAATTCATTGAACAAAACACCTCCCTGTGGACACTGCTGCTGTTAATGTTAAAATGATCTGTCAGATCTAAAATGTACAGCAGCTACAGCATGATTTCAGTGCTGCATTTATTTCCTGTCAAGTTATCCTCACTGACCTTTGAAACTGAGAGTGTAGCTCTGAGACCCTGCGGTGAAGTCCATGTCTGACTTGTCGTCACTTTGGAACCTCTGTTCCAGATCCTCACTGGTGATGCTGGCCGTCCTGAGGGCTGCACTCTGCAAGGAAGTCATGAAATAAGTTTGCGTTACAGAGAAATTCTACCCCATGGAAAGAACCTTTTGTAAAAATACAAGAACTGTCTAAAACACAGTTCCATAGTATTATAACTCTCTTTAGCTCCCTAAGGTGTTGTTCTGGACAGTATAGACTTGAACTACAGTGTTTCCAACTCACTGCTGTAGCATACTGGATCCAGTTCCCAGACTCATCCTGCCAGTACCACAGCCACTCAGTAGTGAGGATGAAGCTGGGCTGGAGGACGGACGAGATGGTTGACAGACGTCTGGCTGTGTTCAGGCCACAGGTCATGTCATCAAAACACACCGGCTCCAGTCCCTGACTAGGAAAAGAAGGAAAAACAGATTCTGTCCATTTTGGGGAGGGAGAAAATAAAAAAGATATTGGCCTATGTTGTCTGTCATTATCGAAGGTCCTTCACTGTGTAACGTTCTGTATACATTGTGGCATTAAGATTCAGCAAGAAAAGATTCTGCAAAAACAGAACAAACCCGTATGTCTTTGATGGGTCACAGTAGTCCTTCTCAATCTCCTCGTTGTTGGGTAGGGCTGTCCACTGCCTCCTCTCCTTCACCTCCCACTGGTAGGGCAGGGTGGAGTGGACCTTAAAGCACCTCTCTGAAACACCAGACCTGGGTCGATTACCCTTTACAAATACTGTGAAATGCTTGCCTGCACTTGATAACAGTACCATCTGTAATGACCTATAAGTGTCAACTTTCAGCCCAATTAAACGCCAATCCAATGCACTTCACTTTCAGTGATCTTTGAAATTACACTCTGAAGAACTGGATTACTGCTTGGATTATACAACAGATTCATCTTTACAAAATAACTATTTCCTTACCACCATGTTTGCAGCTGCCCTTGACATAGTACATACATATCTCAGTTTTGTCTGAGGAAAGATAAACAAAAAGGTTAGTCAAGACAACATCAACTCAGCAGTTCAGGAATAGGGCCTGGAATCAGCAGCACAATACCACAGTACATATCATATCCTCCAAAATGTGAGGCCTTTGACCACCACCGTCCTGGTTCTGCCTCTACAGTACCTTTACCCCTTTGCGGTCCTCTGTTCGGTCCTCTGTTCGGTCCTCTGTTCGGTCCCCTGTTGTCTGCTGGTGCGGCCCCGGCTGATGGTCGATGGCGATTGCCGTGTTCTGCCCGATCCTGGTGTCTCAGAGCCTCGATGCTGGTGTAGATGGACTTGATGCGTCCGATGATGTGGTTGGGGACTCCTCTGTCCTGCAGGGTCTTCAGAGGGTGGGGCTCGAAGAAATCGTGCGCCCGCGGACAGCTGCATGCGCCACGGAGATAGTTCTCACAGATGTGCATCCTCCTGCAGTTCTCGCCATCGGGGCACTTCCCATACTCTCCCACACCGTTGTTGTAGGAGTGACACACCTGGGGTAGGAGGCCACGAGGAGGATAATCAAAGGGGTTTGTGAAGTAGTATTTGAGAGAGCAATTCTATCTATCTATTTTTGTGTAACTAAGCAGAATTGGTTTAAGTCTTCTCCTCCTCAATGCAAATAGCTCTTACCAGCTTCATGCAATTAATCACTCTTTTCTTACACTGAGGAGTGATTCTAACCTTTTAAACTCAATTACACACATACTTTCCAGATACATTGCTCACTTACTGGGGGTAAGAGTGAGTTGTCATTTAAGAGTAACAAGCTGCAAAGTTCATCTCTGTCCAGGTCCTTTAAACCATTTTCTCTCAGGACCATGGCATTTTGAACGTTGAAGAGGTCATGTCCAAAGCGACACACAGCTCTTAAGGCACAAATAAATATCTACGTTAGTTCTAACATCCACACACAAACACCAAAGACACATTCAACATTGGTTTGCTACAATAAGGCAGGCTTAATATTCCTATCACGTGACAAAAAATATGTGAAAGGGTAGGCTAACGCAGCCTATTTAAAAAGACAGATCTCAAACACACTTTTGGAAATATTGAGTCTCCGTATCCATAACTGACCTACCTGTGACAAACTCCTAATAAAAATCGTTTACATAGGTGTAATTTGATACAACCGTGACAATCTTTGGACATACACAGTCGAACTGTGGTTTTTGCTATAAGCGTTCGCTCTCCGTCAACAACTGCGATAGAAAATCTTTCTCGATTGACAATCAAATTCCACAGCTCATTTAAGTCGCCAATAGAAAGGTTGACCGTTAATTCATCGACATTCATTGATCCATAATTTGCGCACAGTAGTTTTGTTATTTCAGACTCCATTGTGTTTGCCCAACATAGACTGCTGTGCGACCCACTGCAAGCTGGGCTTTGAGGAGGTTCTTGTGTTTGTGACAGGGCTACCACTGATGAATCGAAACCGAAACTTATTCTATTTTTGCCCATATTCACCAATCAAATGTTATGTAAATCATATTTTGTTACACTCCCTTCAAAGGCCAAAGTTCCACTGAAATGACCCACACAATGGAAATATGACATGCTCAATCAAGTTTTAAATTTCACCACCTATGTCAAAAAGAAGATTCAAATAAAACAACACAAAAAGCTGCATTTTAATTCAATTACTTTAATCCAACAATCCATAATGTAGATTAAGGCACGTTGAGAGCATCATTGCACCTGAAATTACACAAAATAACCCCACAACGACAGATTGAAATGAAAACAGGAGACAGATTTGGTTGATATTTCCTAAAAACCCTTGAAGAAATGCAAAAAAACGGAATTATCTTACATTACAGAGCAATTAGTCTTTATACTAGGCTTTAGGTCTGAATATATCCTTACTAACACATCTCAAGGTGTGCTAAGAGATTTTTGTGTTAGCTTTGTGTTAGGTCCAGGGTGTTCACAGTTAACACTGGGTCACAGTTCACATGGCTGACGAGGTTAGCCATGTTAGCTCTAAACTTAATAAAATCCACTGATTTAGTTACTACACAAGTACCTTGGCATTTAGATATATTAAATACATGTTCTTTTCAAAAGCATGTGGATGAGCTGGTCAACAGAAGATTAGATTGTATCTGGGCTTCCTCTATAGAAATAAATGACATATTAATAGCCCAAAAAAGTCATTGTTAAATTAGAATGAATTGTTTTATTACACATCAGGCCTTGTTGGTGCAGTAGTCATGCCTAAACCATCAGCCTTTTCTTCTGTGTAAACTTTCAGACACAGCCCATTACACTAGGACTTTGGACTAGTTGAACCTTACCTTACAGAAGGTCTATATCCACATTTTATCGAACATGTTTCTTGTAGGCAGGCTTCCTTGTAAAATAATGACATAACTTTCTACAATGGGATACCCTGCAATGAATCCTGATGAATAAATAATACAAAAAGTCTGAATAGTGGTTCATTAGCCTTGTCTACACTGTAAAGGCAAACGGAAGAGATAGTGTAAATAAGGACACACAGACAAATGATCGATAATCTTTGATTCATGCAATTAGGATAAAATACAAAGGGGATTAATCACTCAGACTAAAAGTGCTTAAATGACACAATGACCAATAGAATGATAAACTAAGAAATAATTATACAGTTGCTAAACTTTGCTGTATATTTTCAAATCACGTACAACTTGCATTGATATATATATATATATATATATGTTGATGTCAGTTTAGTATTTTATTACCCAATATTAACACATAACACATGAGCTGTTGGAGTTTTCATCCTGCCTTTGATATGGGGAGTGTGTATTGGGAGTAGTGTATTGACTATACTGTAGAGGAGACACTGAGGCTCTGGTGGGTGCTTGTGCTCGACGGTTGTATGCCTGGTGTGGCAAGTCCTGAACATGGGGTTGATCGCCATACGTGATGAGGTATTCTGGGTAGACCTGGTGTTTCTCAAACACCACGAAGATGGAGGGGTTTGTCACATTGTCTACACAGCTGTCGTAGAAGACGGTGTCTCCTCCATCTTTGGAGGGAGGGCGGAGGTAGCTGGAGTCTCCTCTGGTGTAGTCTCCCACCAACACACGAGACACGAACATGGACTTGACAGGTGACTGGCCTGTGTAGCTGTGAGAGTATTTGGCATCCCTGGCAAAGTAGCTCCCTTATAGTTGAGGAGGAAGAGACATATATAATCCAAAGAAATATTCAACCATTTTGCATATTCTGCATACATAATATTGTTGCAAGGTTCTAATGTAAAATATCGTCAATTAATATTGTAATGTCCTGCTGTAAATTACTACTGTGCAGTTATAATGTAAGTTACTACTTTAAAGTTATACTGTAAAGTACTATAAAGTACAAAGAGTTAAGTATTTATTTGTCCTACCGTAAAGTACAGTAGTAAAGTAAAATAATGTGAACTGCTGCTGTAAACTACACTAAAGTACTACTGTAAACGAACATTAAGTAGTATTGTAAGTTAAACCTTATCTATGCTGACGAGAGATCTGTCCTGTCCCACCTTTTCCATACGCAGTCCCATGCGTTCCACAGATCCTCCAATCAAAGTTGCTGTGACAGATAGAATCGATGTACTTGGAGTCCGTGCCGTGGAAGAGCTTCTTCTCTGTTGGATTCTTTCCTCCATTGCTCTTCTTCATCAGATCCCTTTGCCTATTCAGAAAACATACAACAATAGATGTGTCGCAGAACATCCTGACAGACTTTGATAAACGTGGTTCTTGCATGTGAGAAAGGGGCATACCACTGAAAGACCTCCCAAAGCGCTCGGTTCTGAATCCTCTCGATCTTGCGAATGCGTAGGTCTCTGACAGTACTGGTGAAAAGCTGCTCGATCTCCTTGTACTCCGATGATGATGTCTGGAGGAGAACTTTCTAATGGTAAAGGATGAGAGGTATAATGTCAATGTATAGGAGGAGGGATACACTCTTTCAAAGTTGCACAATAAAGAATGGGAAAGAAGGGCATTAGGAAGTAGCCTGGTCCTAACCAGACTCTCGTACATTTCATTTGTACAAGGAGTCTGGCCTTGCTCCATTGACAAGCGTTGACTTCCTTGTAGGCGGGTACTCTGTTGAAGTTTAAAACTATTGGATCTGCCCAGAGCCACTCTGATCTGCCATAACCAATCGCTAGCGTTCGCCTTAGCCAATTCCTTCACCACTACTGTAACAGAGCTAGCTGCCGTAGCTGGAAAATCTAACTTTTCCCGAACCCCGTGGGGAGGAGGGCCACAACATCATGGCCACCAACAAAACTCAGCAAAACTTGTTCTTGCTCCGGCTTTAACTTATGGATATTCGGCAGCGTTGCCACAACGGACCGAATGGCTTAGCTCGCATCTTTCTCCGCCGCCATTACGGAACTACAACACAAACTAGCGCACAACAGCCACTCCCTCTGTTCGCTGATTGGCCGGTAGAAAAATTACCGGAGACATCTGACTTACTTACCTCATGGCCAGACCTAGTACAGAAGCAAAATCAAAATTGAGCGGAAGTACGTAGGAAAGCAGAGCCAGGCTAATTAGGAATGCCCTTACATTAGGAGATCATACCTTGAATCCTGTGTCAGGAGTTTGAGCCTTGTCCCAGTGCCCTGGTAAGGCTTTGAAATTGGATTGATTGTTGGGCATTCTTTTGCTGAAATAAAGAAAAATGGAAGTGTTGAATAGGAGGTGTTGAAGTTACAGTGACTGTTAACAAAATAAACATGTGGTTTGATCTGCCAAGACAAACAAATAATAGTTTACTTCCATCACCAAACTTCGCTCAACAAAAAAGAGGTATAATGTCCCCATCAATACTGTACCTGGTTTTGATTGTTTGTGCATCAGACAAAGACACAAATTTGGGCCGTCTTCTCACAGGTCTTCTGGTGCCAAATCTCTTGTTTGTCTGCATCATGTCTACGGAGACAAGCCTCTTATTCTTGAGGTAATTCATTTAACAAAACACCTCCCTGTGGACACTGCTGCTGTTAATGTTAAAATGATCTGTCAGATCTAAAATGTACAGCAGCTACAGCATGATTTCAGTGCTGCATTTATTTCCTGTCAAGTTATCCTCACTGACCTTTGAAAATGAGAGTGTAGCTCTGAGACCCTGCGGTGAAGTCCATGTCTGACTTGTCGTCACTTTGGAACCTCTGTTCCAGATCCTCACTGGTGATGCTGGCCGTCCTGAGGGCTGCACTCTGCAAGGAAGTCATGAAATAAGTTTGCGTTACAGAGAAATTCTACCCCATGGAAAGAACCTTTTGTAAAAATACAAGAACTGTCTAAAACACCGTTCCATAGTATTATAACTCTCTTTAGCTCCCTAAGGTGTTGTTCTGGACAGTATAGACTTGAACTACAGTGTTTCCAACTCACTGCTGTAGCATACTGGATCCAGTTCCCAGACTCATCCTGCCAGTACCACAGCCACTCAGTAGTGAGGATGAAGCTGGGCTGGAGGACGGACGAGATGGTTGACAGACGTCTGGCTGTGTTCAGGCCGCAGGTCATGTCATCAAAACACACCGGCTCCAGTCCCTGACTAGAAAAAGAAGGAAAAACAGATTCTGTCCATTTTGGGGAGGGAGAAAATAAAAAAGATATTGGCCTATGTTGTCTGTCATTATCGAAGGTCCTTCACTGTGTAACGTTCTGTATACATTGTGGCATTAAGATTCAGCAAGAAAAGATTCCGCAAAAACTGAACAAACCCGTATGTCTTTGATGGGTCACAGTAGTCCTTCTCAATCTCCTCGTTGTTGGGTAGGGCTGTCCACTGCCTCCCCTCCTTCACCTCCCACTGGTAGGGCAGGGTGGAGTGGACCTTAAAGCACCTGTCTGAAACACCAGACCTGGGTCGATTACTCTTTACAAATACTGTGAAATGCTTGCCTGCACTTGATAACAGTACCAGCTGCAATGATCTATAGATGTCAACTTTCAGGCCAATTTTAAATGCCAATCAAACGCACCTCCCTCTAAAGAACTGGATTAATGCTTGGATTAACAGATTCATCACTACAAAATCACTATTTCCTTACCGCCATGTATGCAGCTGCCCTTGACATAGAACAAACATATCTCTGAGGAAAGATAAACAAAAAGGTTAGTCAAGCCAACATCGACTGTCACACCAGTAGTTCAGGAAAACCAGCAGCACAATACTACAGTACATATCGTATCCTCCAATGTCCATTAAATGATGATTTAGTTCATAGAAAACTTGTTTTCCTTTCATGAATATGACAGCAATGTAACTGCACTGGCGTGAGGCCTTTGACCACCACCGTCCTGGTTCTGCCTCTACAGTACCTTTACCCCTCTGCGGCCCTCTGTTCGGTCCCCTGTTGTCTGCTGGTGCGGCCCCGGCTGATGGTCGATGGCGATTGCCGTGTTCTGCCCGATCCTGGTGTCTCAGAGCCTCGATGCTGGTGTAGATGGACTTGATGCGTCCGATGATGTGGTTGGGGACTCCTCTGTCCTGCAGGGTCTTCAGAGGGTGGGGCTCGAAGAAATCGTGCGCCCGCGGACAGCTGCATGCGCCGCGGAGATAGTTCTCACAGATGTGCATCCTCCTGCAGTTCTCGCCATCGGGGCACTTCCCATACTCTCCCACACCGTTGTTGTAGGAGTGACACACCTGGGGTAGGAGGCCACGAGGAGGAGGATGATATGGTCAAGGAGAGGTTATCATGGATGTTTGTTCTCAAATTCAATTTAGAGAAAAGAATGTGCAGGTGGAAGCAATACTGATGAGCAACCCTGACACGTGACACCCATCTTGAAAAGTTCTGTCTCTTTCTCTCTACATGCAAACTAAACCACCCGGTTAGCAGGAAGGTTCAGTTAGTTCGGGTTTTAAAGAATCAAAAGAAGCAATCGTGCTTCAGATAACAAGACAATTGATAGTTTCAACAATTACTACTAGTCACAACACATAGAACTGCTAAAAAAAAGTCAACTACACAGTGCAACAGATCCGCCAACCCTATACACACACACACATTACAGATATATTGCTCACTTACAGGGGGTAAGAATGAGTCATTCTGGAGCAACAAAGTGCAAAGCTCTTCTCTGTCCAGGACCTCCAAGCCGTTTTCTCTCAGCACTGTTGCATTTTGTCCTAAGAAGAGGTCATGGCCGAAACGACACATCACTCTGAAGTCAAAAGCAAGGATCTAGGTTATTGAAGTATAACATTCTCTTTCACAAACACACACACACACGTCATGGACAACACACTTAATGTACAGTGGGTATGGAAATTATTCATTATTCATTTCACTCTTTGTTCTGGGTCTGAATACTGGGTCTGAATACTTATGACCATTTGATATTTATTTAAGTTTTTGTTTTTTTCTGTCAAGATGGGGTGCTGAGTGTACATTAATGAGAAATAAAATGAACTTTTTTGATTTTAGCAAATGGCTGCAATGAAACAGTGAAACATTTAAAGGGGTCTGAATACTTCCCCTACCCACTGTAAATTACATAAACACTGTATTTATATCACGCACACGTACACACACTTGAACCTGTATATAAGCAGATAATTTCGGACAGCGTTGAACACTACACAAACAGTAATTTAGGTAGTCAGATGGCTGAGCGGTGAGGGAGTCGGGCTAGTAATCTGAAGGTTGAAAGTTCGATTCCCGGCTGTGCAAACTGACGTTGTGTCTTTGGGCAAGTCACTTCACCCTACTTGTCTCAGGGGGAATGTCCCTGTACTTACTGTAAGTCGCTCTGGATAAGAGCGTCTACAAAATGTAAATTTACACTATTTTTCATAGTGACACAGGAGGTGCCGGATCCAATAAAAAAGGTTCCGGATTGTGTTCCGGCTCAAATTAAGCCCTTTAAGTCTATGACTTGAACTCATAGGGGAAAAACTAATTTCCTTATAAATATAATTGACCTACCTTTGGCAAACTCCAAGCAAAAATTGTTTGCATAGGTGTAAGTTCATACATCCGTGACAATTTCTGGCCATACACAGCCGAAGTCTGGTTTTTGCTATAACTGTTTCCTCTCCGTCAACAACTGCGGAATGAAACCTATCTTTATCAATAAGGACATCCCGCAATTGAGATATTTTGCCAAACGAATAGTTGGCCGATAATTCATCAAAATTCATTGATCCATTATTCATGCAGAGCAGCTTAGTTACTGCAGACTTCATGGCGTACAGGCTGTTTGAGCGCTCTACTGCCAACTCAGCCTATCCTCTAGTGGTAAAAAGGGACATTTCATTTCTGAGGAAACGAAATCGAAACTGATCCAAAGGTAAACACATCTTGGCCAATCAACTGCGTTAGTGCTATATTTCCTACATGTGACCATTACCTAATCTAATGCACTACATATGGTAAATAAAAATGATTTCGGACACTATTTTGTAGGCTACTCATTTGTCATAAGTTTGCGATGCGTTATATACGCGTATAAACAGGTTACGTTTGAGATCTTCCACCCCCCCCCCCCCCCCCACCAAATTAGGGCATGGTTAAATCCTAAAGGTCGAGAAGTCAAGTAGCCTATGCCCACCCAAAATAACAGCAAAACACGTTACGCATTTAAAGAAGAAAAAAAGAGTGGATTGACAAAAGCCTAAAAAGAAAGTAAATTAAAATGACAGAGTAGCCTAGATGGTAGACGACAGTAGACATACAGTTCTGTAACAGGTAGGCCTAACGGGTGTAGCCTAGAATAAACCTTTAACTATTTGTGTATCGGTAATAGAGCCACTAACACATGCCATAGAACATTTGTGTTTATGTAACAGTCTATGATGTTGAGTAGCCTAAGTAGGCTATCCAGGCGTGTAAATATCAAAATTATATATGTAGGCCTAATACTGACACTACATAGCATATTCTTTAAGAAAATTATACTTTTGGTCGTATCGCAGCGTATGCCTACTTTCACCAGTGGAGGGCGATATATCATCAGCACTGGGCTGACGGGTGCTGCGAAGTCACAACATGATATGTTAGACTATTGTTATACTTCACTACACCGAATTATTACAGTGGATGTGTCGTCGGTGCCTTACTACACAACAGCTAATTCTGTATGTCAATACCCATGTGGACTGGATTTCACCGTGCAGTGGTTGAATAGCCTAGCTATAGCCTAGCAGTCACAGGCTACAAAAAAAGTCCATATAGGCCTACTATTATTTTATAATTTTCTTAACTTGTAGGACTACAACACAATGTTCCAACCGCAGTTAGCCAACTTCAACGTGATCAGCGATTTCCTGATTCGGGTTTCTCTTTAAGGGGGCTGGGCTCAATGCTGGGAATTCACGTCATTTCGCCCGTTTACACATCCAAATCAATGAGCACGGACGGAGAGATGTCCGTCTTTTAGTTCTGTCTTCCAGGAAGGAATTAACCTACGCGTTGCCGAAATGTAGCGCGCACCGACAGGAAAACAAAAGAAGTTTCGCGTGTTTATGACAAACGTGGTCGTACTATGGATACATAACAAATCCTTTAACTTCTCGATTACGCAGCGCTTAATCCTCGTCTGGCAAAGGTGTCGGGTGTGGGTTGATTGTCTGGTTTATTTCAAAGAGGAGAAAGGAAAAAGGAAAGTGCGAGGAAGACAACTATCTGAACACAGCGAGAAATGTCCGAATCCCCGTCAATCCCAATAAAGGTATTGTCTTATCTCTAGAAACAAGACTAAGTTCTAGGACCCCGTGTGAGATGCAGTTGGAGCGGTCGTGTTGTTGACAGCCGCAACGTTTGTTGGTTATCATCTGTTGCTGAAGGACGCGTTTCTCCGCTGTGTTGTTGTGGTAGCCTACACTTCCCGGTGAGTGCTGCGCGAGTTTATTGATTTCGCTGAAGCCCATAGCCTACCTGAGATACTCATCACGACCGTGATTTTTTATCATGTTAGCCAACGCGTACTTTTTGTCTAACAAGTAGCTGCATGGTAAATGTCATTTTTGCACTCGTGTAGCCTAACACAAAGCAGCATGAACATCCTTGCAAGTACACAGTTGCCACGGCCTTATTCTACATTAGGCTATTCTATTATGTTCTATCCTATAAAATATATATATTTTTAAACTCTGATCGTGTGGTCTACGTTCGTTCCAGGTAGTCCTAGTTTCCCCCAGACTTCATGATCTGTAGGCTAATGTATATACGAGTTTTCTCCATTCTTCTTCTCTGGAAGTAGCAATTATTTAACTGGCGTAGGCTACATGTCAGTGACACAGAATGCTTCTAACTAGCATTCCCACCTAGCACCGAAGGATCCAGTAGGAGACCCCAACTTGCGTTAAGCCTCTACAGCTCTTTGAACTGCGAATGACCTCATCCTCATACTGTACTACACCCCCAAGGTGGACAATGTGAACAAGCAATCCCGGTCACAGAATGCAGTTTTTCTGTCCGTTGGATGATACTGGCTAGCTTGAGGTCGGCAGCCTTCTTACTCGGATGTTAGGGAGTAGGGAAGTTGTGATCGGGGAGATTAAAAGATTATTGCAACATTTCCACTGTGAGTTCCTGGTACACTGGGCTTCTAGCACTGGTAGTCTCTGTTTGACTTGCTGAATGAATCACAATGGCATGTGGTCAGGCATGCTTAGAGGCAAACACTCAGTTCCTCTACATGGAATGCTATTGAATGTTACAGAATCCAATTCCCAGATGTTACTTCATTGCAATGTTCACAATGTTTTTGTTGCCTTTTCTAAAAGTGTTTCACGCGAATATGGCACTTTGTATATAGTCATGATCACATTTCACATTTTCACGAGATGTTTGGGACCCCTGACTCTCCAAGGTCTGCCTCGGCCTCTGTATTGCCGGTGACACCGGCTGTGTTTGGGTTTAGGGCTGCTGACGGCGAGGTTTGTAAGGCATGCTTTGTGTCTCTGTGCCTATTCATAGCAGGAGAGGAGCTCCTTCAGTCCTTCCGCGAGCCCCCTGCCAAACTCCACTTCCTCCCCCGTCCATGCTCCCGCAGCGAGGACAGCCAGCAGAATGGAGGATGAGCCTGCCAGACTGCCCGCGCACCTGCGTGAGTAACACACACACACACGCACCTACGCACACACGCATGAATACAGACACACATACATGCACCGTACTCACCAGCTCCCTGGCTTGGAGGTGCTGGAGCGTGTGCAGGGTCAGAGACCTGGACTGTGAAGCTTCACTGGACTAGAACCAAGGCACTGGACTAGAACATACAACAATAGAGGACAGTGGAGCACCAAGCATCATGACGATAGGACACAGTCAGCAGGTCGCGGAACAGCTCAGTACACACTAATGGCATGGCGTGGGCTTGAGTAACACACACAGTGACACGGTAACCTGTGACATGGCAACCAGAAGCACGGTGACACTGTCACCAGTAACGCAGTGACAGTGTAACCAGTAACACACACTACGGGGGGGAAGAGAAATGTCAGAATGAAGAACCCGTAGACGGAGAGAAGGAAAGAGGAGGAAGAGAAAGGGACCTGCCGTCTTGAAGGTGATGAGTTTGTGGATTCGATTAGGCAGGTGAAGGTTTTAGGATGGGCGCCAAGCCTCCACCCACCACATTTCACAAGACTTGCGAGATCCAGTTTGACAGAGGAAACAAGGAAGTAAGAATGAAAGGAAGGAAGGAAGGAAAGAAAGAAAGGAAGGATGTAAAACACAATGTGAGGAGACACTCCCCAGTGTTGTGAGCAGGGTCAGGAGATGAAGGGGGGGGGGAAGGGGGCGGGGGGGAGCAGTGACACTGCCGGTACGTCTACTGGCATGGCCGCCTGCAGGTCTCAACAGGTCACTGGCTGACAGTAGCACGACAGGTGGGTTTGGAAGTGTGCCACGATTCAGACACAGTTTTTAAACAGGAGGCTGGCCTGCTTTGTGTAAGAAACCATCAATATTTAACCAGCTTCAAACATGCTAGTGCTACTCAGCCTTAATGTAAAACACTGCTGTCATGTTATGGTGATGTCTGATATCTCCTGATAGAGAAGATAAATGTTGATGCACGTTGAACCTACACTGGAACCTCCCCCCTGCCATCCAAGTTCCTCTTCCTCTTGTGTGTTGCCTTAGGAACACAACATTCCATAGAATACCTGTGTTTCTATTATTTAATATATATACATATTTTTTTTATTCATTAATTTCAGGAGATACGGTTGCCTGATTGGTTTGTTGATAACTGGTTGACTTGTTCTCCACAAATGGTAAATCTCTGCCCTACATTGCACTATGCAATATACCTCCTCCTGAAACCCTTTCAGCCCTTTAGCCGTGTGTGTCTCTGTCGTGTCAAAGATACTCTCTTTATTCAGTCATCACTCCTTCTGACATTGATCCAGCACTTTATTCACACGGAGACGACTAGTAACATGCCTGTATCCCTCTCCTCTGCTCTGCTCTGCTAGCTGGATGTACAGCCTGTTGTGCTGGGAGACAGTTCAGCCAGTAACCCCACATTCAAAGAGAATGTGTCCTCAGGGAAGGAAAGGAAAAGGGGGGGGGGGGGGGGTTGGTGGGCGAGGAGAAAGGAAGGGAGGGAGGAAGGGAGGAAATTGCAGTGTGGGCAGAAATCCGCCTTCTCCATTTCCTGGGGAGGAAGTGGATTAGATCAGGGAGAGAGAGAGAGAGAGAGAGGCAGCCGGCTCCTCACCCTGAAAGAATGCTGCTTCATTTAACCCTTATAGGTGGGGAACACAACCTCCTCCCACCGCCCTGCATGAGGAGGAGGAGCAGGGGGAGGCAGAGGAAGGGGGGGGGGTGAAGCAGGACAAGAAGCAGTTGGAAGGAACAGGAGGAGGAAGGGGGGGGGGGTGCAGGGGGAGGTGAAGCTGAAGGAGGAGGAGAAGGAGGAGCAATCGGTTAGGAAGTCCAGCTTTCTTTGGGTTAAAAGTGATTGTGTCTCCTCCTAACCTCCTAACTTGCTTCTTCGGCTGTGGTGAGGTTTGCTACACCAGGTCATGAGCTGTTCATTCACTGCTGTTTGTGGATACCACATTCAGAGAAACCCAGAGCTAATAGGTCAAAGTCTAGGAGCAGTCTCATTGAACATTTACATGTGAGGAGTAGTTCCACGTGGAAACCAGGTTCTCTGGTGAGGCGACTGAAGACATGCCTGCCGATGACTGGCTGGATTACATAGTTAATAATCTATGGATCTATGGTGTTTCCTCTTACAGCAGAGTTTGTACTGTGTGTCACCGTGCACATGCGTGTGAGCTGTGTAGGTGGATGCTATGTGTGTGTTTGTGTGCGTGTGAGAGTTTGTGTTTTTGTTTGTACGATACAACAAACCTTAGTGGGATACAGTAAATACCCCCACATACACACAGTCTTTCTGCCCGTCTCTCCATTTCTCTGCATCTGTCTTTTCATTTTGATTAGGATGTAGGACCTAATATGTTCATGACAAGCAGGAGTTTACATTGCCAGCATTACCTAAATGAACTGACTGATCAGAGTGATTAGCAGGAAATGTGCATGTATGCTGTACATTAAAGTATGCATACAGTTTTGCACAATAATGTAGTTAATGATTTGTCTCTGTCATATTAACACAGTAGCTGTGTGTTAGTCTATAAGTTATGCATGAATAGATATCAGTGGGGTGAGGGTTGTAAAGGAGATCAATGCAGCATTGTTGGTTTGGCAGTTGGAAGGCTAATAGACAGTTTGTTGTATGCATGTGTGTTTGTAGCCCATGGGAGGGCCCTGTCTTGTGGCATGCTCTCACTTCCTATGCTGTGATTGTACACTTTGGCATGTCACAGATCATGTAGGCCTAGGTTAGCCTGCCGGCATTCTCTCTCTCTCTCTCTCTCTCTCTCTCTCTCTCTCTCTCTCTCTCTCTCTCTCTCTCTCTCTCTCTCTCTCTCTCTCTCTCTCTCTCTCTCTCTCTCTCTCTCTGTGTCTCTCTCTCTCTCTCTCTCTCTCTGTGTCTCTCTGTGCCATTTAGTTTAGGTGTCTCACTATGTATATAGTGCCGCTGTGCAATCATTGTGTGTGTGTGCCTGGCTGCATGTGTGTGTATGTCTGTCTGTGTGTGTGTGTGCGTCAACCTTTCTGAGGGGAAATTTCCTGCCCCTGGAAGCAGCTCTCATCCTCAGGAATTTCCTGAGTGGGCAGACGGCACTTCCTGAATAAATGTTGTTGTTGTTTTTTTCCTCTCCCTCTCTTTTCTGCTCTGAAAGGGAAACTGTTCTCACATGCCAACGGCCAAACTGAGAGCAGCCTTCTGTGCATCCTGTTCACAACCGGCTCCACATGTCACCATGGGGTGTACGTGTGTGTGTGTGTGTGTGTGTGAGCACTCAGTATTATATAATAATATAACAAAAAAGTGTATGTAGTATATAAGTATGTTTTTTTTAAATATATTTTTTTCACAAGACAGTAGTTACAAAATCTCTATACTCAAAAAGGCAAAGTCAGCAATCCATTTTTATTGTAACGATGGTATGCAAATAATATACCCTAAAGTGTATTATACTTGAACACAGTTCTCTAACCGTGGAACACGCGAATAAGCAGTATCTTCATCTACAACACTGAGTTCCAAATCACATGAACATTTTTGAAAGCATGACCTCCGCATACTTTCTATTGGTCTGGAATGATGAATACAGTAGCAAGCCAACAGGAAGGGGGTCATATAGTGGGGCGCAGCGTGGTTTTCAGATTCTGTTGACGATAACTTTTGGGGCGATATATAAGCTTGTTTGGAAAAAGGTTGTTTTAAAACAAACGCATGTGCTTTAGAGATACCTGCAGTGTTACAGAGTGAGGGGGGGGGGGGGGGGGGTAGACAGAGAGGGATAGGCAGTCGTTGATTATCTTTTGATGGCAATTTCCTTTTTTTCTAAACATGGAACTTTTTGTCTCCCGTTCTCGGAAATGGGAACTATTTACACAGGAACACTGACAGGTGCCAGCTTGTCACCCTTCAGTTTCTCTCTCTCTCTCCCTCCTCCCCCTCAACCCCAGTTTCAAAATACAACCACCTATCAAAAACAGGTTGTGCTACTTCCCCGCTTTTAAAGCCGTGTTTGATTGCTAACTGGTTTTATGATTGTTGTGACTTCATGAAGTCCAAAGCCGGTTGGACTTGAACACGCGTACTGGCTTGTGAAGGAAGGGGACGGGGGGGGGGAGGGGGGGAGTCAACAGCGGCCGCCACGCCTATCGGAGGGAGAGAGAGGAGGAAGAGGAACGTAACAGAGCAGGGAGAGAGAGAGGGGATGAGAAGCAGCGAGAGAGAGAGAGAGAGAGAGAGAGAGAGAGAGAGAGACGTAGAAAGAGGAGAGTGAGAGAAGGGGGAGGAGAGGAAAGATAAATGAGACACACAGAGAGAGAAGAATGAAAGAGAGTTATGAGTGAAAGCGGGGGTACGAACAGAGGAGATGTGTAAAGTGTCACACTCGCATGTCTCTGACTCACTGGGACCACAAGGTCATTGCCATCCCTCCTCCTCCTCCTCCTTCTCTCCCCCCCTTGTCTTTCTCCTCCACGTTCTCCTCATCCTCCTCCCCCTCTTTCCTCTCAGGCTCCTCCCGTTCTCTCACTCTTCCACCCCTCTGTTTAGTTTACCGAAAAGCTTTCCAGTGGACGGTGAACGCCCAACGTCAGCCCTATTCAAGAGAAGGAAGCAAGCAGGAGAGGTGAGAGCCGCCAGGGAGAGCTCTGCTCAGTCAGGTACATGGGCTGTTTCTTCACCTTCAAACTGGGTTTCTTTACCCGAAGACTTAACAGCTTACCGCAGGTAATGTTTTGTCACTCGGACGGCATGAGGCAAGGTCTAAAGGAGAATGGGGACATTGTTTCCCTGTGTCTTTAGTTTGTTTGAGAGGAAGTTGGGGGGGGGGGGCTTCTGTAGGCCAGCAACGAAACAAGATACTAGTGATCTCATCCCTTCTCTCCTTCATTCATCCCAAGTGCTTGCAAGTTGCCTTGGCAACTGTGTGTGTCTGAATGTATGAAAGAGAGAGAGAGAGAGAAAGAGAGTGAGAGAGAAAAATACTGAAAGATAGAGAGAGAGAGAGGAACACAGAGAGTATAGAAGGAGAGAGAGAGTGGGGGCTTGTGAATCCACAGAGTAAAATGATGTGTCATCAGAGGATTTGGAGCCCACGGTTTAGTCAAGGGCCCCAGGATCCGCTGGTCGTGCCTGAGTGTCTCATCCTGTAAACACACACATATGCACACATATACACACATATACACACACAAATATGGGAACCAAAGCATGCGTCTAACAAACGCCCTGGTGAAAAGGAGAGGAGGCTGAAATTGAATTTGTCTTGAATACTGAGATTAATATGTGTCAGATTCCCTCACATAAGACAATGTGAAGGATGTTCTATTGAACAGGGTTGAAGGGGGGGGGGGGGGGGGGGGCTGAAAGGTGCATCTCTCTCTCTTTTCCCTTCCATCCATCTCTGTGAGCGTGTGTGATCCCTTTTTCCATTCTCTTCTTCCCACCTACGTTACCGCGTCTATTCTTCGCTCAATCTCCCTCCCTCTCTCCCTCCCACTACTCTCTCCTTTTTATCCCCCGTTACCAGCGTCTATTCTTCGCTCATCTCCCTCCCTCTCTCCCTCCCACTACTCTCTCCTTTTTATCCCTCTGTCTCTTTTGTCCACCTTCCCTTTCTTCAACCAACACTTTCCCTCCCCTACCAATTGATCTAACCCTTCTCGTTCCCCCTCTCTTGCTCTCCCCCATCATCCCCCGTTCTCCCTCTCCCCTGCTCTCTCTCTCCTCTCTTCCCTATTACCTCCCTCATCCCCCTCCTCTCCCTCCCACTTGAGCTCACTAAGCCCCCCTCTCCCTCCAGCAGTCCTTCCTCTCCCTGTTCTCCCTCACTCCCACTCCCTCTCAGTACACTTCTCTGCCCCTCTCTCCCCCTCTCCCCCCCGCCCTCCCCTCTCCCCCCGCCCTCCCCCTCTCTCCCCGCCCTCCCGCCTCCCCCTCTCCCCCCGCCCTCCCCCTCTCTCCCCGCCCTCCCGCCTCCCCCTCTCCCCCCGCCCTCCCCTCTCTCCCCGCCCTCCCCGCCTCCCCCTCTCCCCCGCCCTCCCCTCTCCCCCCCGCCCTCCCCCCTCTCTCCCCGCCCTCCCGCCTCTGCGCCCCCTGACCTTACAGCAGGAAGTTCCTGTGCTGAAACAGAGCCCATGCTGGAACTGGTTGTGGGACACGTTGTCTGGGCTCCCCTTCCTCCTCCTCCTCTCTTCCCCTCCTCCTTCTCCTCTCTTCCGCTCTTCCTCCTCCTCTCTTCCCCCCTCCTCCTCATCTTCCCCCCCTCCTCCTCTCTTCCCCCCCTCCTCCTCCTCTCCTCCCCCCCCCTCCTCCTCCTCTCTTCCCCCCCCTCCTCCTCCTCTCTTCCCCCCCTCCTCCTCCTCTCTTCCCTCCTCCTCTCTTCCGCCCCTCCTCCTCCTCTCTTCCCCTCCTCCTCTCTTCCCCTCCTCCTTCTCCTCTCTTCCGCTCTTCCTCCTCCTCTCTTCCCCCCCTCCTCCTCTCTTTCCCCCCTCCTCCTCCTCTCTCCCCCCCCCTCCTCCTCCTCTCTTCCCCCCCTCCTCCTCCTCTCTTCCCCCCCTCCTCCTCCTCTCTTCCCCTCCTCCTCTCTTCCGCCTCTCCTCCTCCTCTCTTCCCCTCCTCCTCTCTTCCCTTCCTCCTCCTCCTCCACCTCCCTCGTTCCTTCCTCCACTGGGCCCTGTGCAGATGGCTGGGTCCAGCCGGCAGGCCGGATCTCTGAGGGTTTGGCAGAGAGGCACCTCTTTCTGACAGCCTCTCTCTTTCTCCCCCCCCCCCCCCCTCCCTCTCTCTGTCACTGTCCTTCTTTGTCTCTTTTTCCATTTCTCTCTCTCTCTCCCCCCCCCCCCCTCCAACATCCCGGGAGAGGACAGGACAATACCACAGAAATGTCTGACCCCCCCCCCCCCCCACCGACCACCAAAAACCCCTCTCTGTGTGCATCACAGGGTCTAGAGGACCCTCTCTGTGTGCATCACAGGTCTAGAGGACCCTCTCTGTGTGCATCACAGGGTCTAGAGGACCCTCTCTGTGTGCATCACAGGGTCTAGAGGACCCTCTCTGTGTGCATCACAGGGTCTAGAGGTCACACTCAGAGGACGTCCACGGCTGCTCCATGCTATTGACTCTGCCAAGACTCTGTTCCTGAAGACTTTCCTTGGGTTGTATGACCGAGCCATACTCAGGTCATCATCATACAGTTTCCCTTGACTTCCGGTTAGAAGCCCGGAGATCTATCCACCTGTGGATCACATGATCTCTGGTGTCTTTGACTCACCTGCGATGAAACATGATCTTATTGGTTCTCACACTGTCACATGCTTGTCACTCTGTTCCAGCTGTGACACTACAGGGGGTCGGTACTGGGACATGCCTCGGGCCACACTCTGACAGTCTAGCCCTGACTCTTATCAAAGTCCTGCTCCACTATCTTTGTTGGTACGGGAGGAGGGGGGGTGGGGGGGGAGGGGGGAGCGGGGGGGGGGGGGTAGGAGGGGGGGGGGGAGTAGGAAATGGGAAGCTGACAATCTAGACAGCGTTTCTTTTCATATTGATCGCTTCTCGTGAAAACTTCCTTTGTTTGACTGGCGTGGGGGGGGAAGCGATCGCTCCGGGTTCCGATTACTCGTGTGACAGTGACACGGAGCGCGCGCCGGTGGCCAAAGATAACAGCTGTCCTGCCTGGAGAGGAAGTGTTGGAGGGGAGGCGATAACCGAGGCGCATGAAATGATTCCTCTGCGTGTAGCGTGTGGGTGTGACAGTGTAGCGTCTGATGGCAGCTGCGCTCTCTCGCATACAGACCGCCCTGGGCTCTGCCCACCCAAATACTGTTCGAAACGACACGCACCTATGTGCACCTATGTGTCACTATGTGTTTGATCCAATTTCCTAAAAGCGTAGGAAATGGATCACATGGAAATGTAATGCAAAATGGAAAATGTATGAAAGTATGTGAGGTTGAGTCTGAATCCTACTGTGAGTCTGAACCGGTTGAGTTCTGACGTCACAGGGTGCAGTGTTGGCACAAAGTTGGAAGGAGGATTATTATTGGCTGGCTGGGTTGTCACCCTTGTTACCATCTCCTTGCCAACTGTATTGAGGCTTCCAAACCTTCCAATGCTCTGCTGAGGTAGTATACATACCTGTAGTTTACATTTAGCAATAGAACCCCCAGGTTGTAAAAGACAGTATTTTGGTATAATTAGACAAAAGGCTTGTTTGACTGTTGAATCTTTCTCCGAGTTAGTTATTGTTATTGGTAGTTATTGTTCTTAGTTGTTTACAAACTCCCTCAGACAGGACATATAGCTGTGATTCTGGTCAGCGGTCATCTGAAGACTCGGTTCAGAATATTGCTGCGCTCTCTGTCTCGCTGACAGCAACAGCCGTCTCTTGAGACTTGAGGGTGACACGGTGTCATCTTGATTCCCTCGACCAGGCCTCAGTGTGTGCTCCTTGCTGATCCACAAGTCATGTGATCTGGTAGGCATGTCAACATGACGGGAGACACTGCTAATGATGACGTGTGGGACATTACACTGATATTAGAATGATGACGATATTTTATAACAACGTCCGTGTTTTGAAATGTCCTTGTTTTCTTTCTCTTGCTCTCGCCCTCTTTCTCTTTATTTCTCCTTTTCTCTCCTCCTCCTTGTCGCTTTCTCTCTCTTTCTCGTTGACTTCTCACGCTCTCCTTTCCTCTCCCCTACCGACCCCCTCTTTCGCTTTCATCTCCACTTGTAACTTCCTCTCCTTGCTCTCGCTCACTCTTTCTCCGCCATGTTTGCCTCTTTCCTTCCTGTCTCCTTCCTGCCGGCTCTGCCCCCTCTCACCCCATTTCCTCCCTTGCTTTCCTTCCTCTCATCGCCTCTCTGCTACCTCACTCTCTTTCCTCTCACATCCTCCTCTGTTTCTTTCTCTTCATGTCAATGTCTCTGTTTTTCTCTTTCCCCTCATCGCCTCTCATCCTCTCTCTCTCTCTCTCTCTCTCTCTCTCTCTCTCTCTCTCTCTCTCTCTCGTTTCTCTCAACTTCTCCTCTCCTCCTTTTCTCTACTCTCCCTTGTCCTTCTCATGTCTTCCTTCTTTGAACCCTATCCTCCACTCCATGATTGTTCCTCTCCTCTCCCATCCTTTTCTTTCCCTTCCCCTACCTCCTCTCGCCTTGTCCTCCTCTTCCCCTACTCCCCCCTTCTCTTTTCTGTTCCTCCACCTCCTTATCTCCTCTTGCCGTCCTCACTTTTTCCTCCTCTTCCCCCGCTCTTTCTCCACATCCTCCCCCCACATCCTCCTTATCTCCACTCCTCCTGGCCCCCTTTCCTCCACTGCATATCCTCCTAACACTCCCCCCCCCCCCCCCCCCCCCCTCCTCGCAGGCCTACAGCCAGTGTTCTGGAACAGAGAGGACGTTAGCCAATGGCTACGCTGGGCCGAGAGGGAGTTTGCCTTGCGGCCAATCAACAGCGGCTCCTTCCAGATGAACGGCAAAGCCCTGCTGCTGCTCACCAAGGAGGACTTCCGTTACCGCTCTCCCCACTCCGGTACCTCAACTCTCAAGGCTCCGAGTCTAACTGCTCACATCATCTGTTCTAGTTAGGTTGTGTGTGTGTGTGATTCTGAGTTTACTTACCTTATACTACATCACTTATCCCTGGAGAAATTCCACTCTACCACACACGCATACACACACACACACACACACACACACACACACACACACACACACTCATTGACTTGTGGAATCATTTACTTCAGAGGAACAGGTTTTTTGTGTGAATGTGAGACACTTAAAGGTGACAGTTAATAAGTGAAGCCAGTGTACAGGAAGAGAGACAACAAACGCAAGCAGACTGACAGGCAGATAGATAGACAAGGCAGACAGAGGCAGGCAGACAGAGGCAGGCAGACAGAGGCAGGCAGACAGAGGCAGGCAGACAGAGGCAGGCAGACAGAGGCAGGCAGGCAGACAGAGGCAGGCAGGCAGACAGAGGCAGGCAGGCAGGCAGACAGAGGCAGGCAGACAGACAGAGGCAGGCAGACAGACAGAGGCAGGCAGACAGGCAGCTGCTGAGAACAGACTGCTGTATATCTGTGTCGTTGTTTAGTAGAGGAAGTAGAGACCCGTCGGGTAAACGGTCTAACAGGAAGTACAAACCGACCTTAACCGTCACCTGGTAACAACCAGGAATTTCCCTTGCCGCTTGAACAGAAGTTGCAGGACAAGAAAGTGAGAACTGAAAGGGGTGTGTGTGTGTGTGTGTTTGTGTGTGTGTGTGTTCCTGCGGTGTCTTTACTTCCTTTATAAGAACCATTTCCTTCACGGGAAGCCTTTTTAAAGTTAGAAAGGTCTCCTCACAATAAGTGTGTTTATACAGTGAATCTCTTAAACATGCCTAAACACTGGCCCAATGTTAACCAGGCTTGCTGAAGCAAGATTTAACATGCAGACACTGTGATTATAACTGGAAAGAAAGCTACCTGACAGATTGGTTTTGATCATTACCTTCTGTCACAGCAAGCTGTGTTTTTAGCCTGGAAGGTTAAGGCCTGGGCTGCCCATCCCTGTTCCTGGAGAGCTTGTCCCTTCCTGTAGGTGTTCACTTTAACCTCATCTTACTTATCTTATCAACCTGCTAATTATCAGGTGTGCTGGATTAAGGTTGGAGAGATACCATCCTGTAGGTTACAGTTAGGTCCATAAATATTTGGACATTGACACAATTTTCATCATTTTGGCTCTGTATACCACCACAATGGATTTGAAATGAAACAATCAAGATGTGCTTTAAGTGCAGACTTTCAGCTTTAATTTCAGGGTATTTACATCCAAATCAGGTGAACGGTGTAGGAATTACAACACATTTTATATGTGCCCCCCCCCTTTTTAAGGGACCAAAAATAATTGGACAAACTAACATAATCATAAATCTAATTGTCACTTTTAATACTTGGTTGCAAATCCTTTGCAGTCAATGACAGCCTGAAGTCTGGAACCCATAGACATCACCAGACGCTGGGTTTCGTCCCTGGTGATGCTCTGCCAGGCCTCTACTGCAACTGTCTTCAGTTCCTGCTTGTTCTTGGGGCATTTTCCCTTCAGTTTTGTCTTTAGCAAGTGAAATGCATGCTCAATTGGATTTAGGTCAGGTGATTGACTTGGCCATTGCAGAACATTCCACTTCTTTGCCTTAAAAAACTCTTTGGTTGCTTTCGCAGTATGCTTCGGGTCATTGTCCATCTGCACTGTGAAGCGCCGTCCTATGAGTTCTGAAGCATTTGGCTGAATCTGAGCAGATAATATTGCCAGAAACACTTCAGAATTCATCCTACTGCTTTTGTCAGCAGTCACATCATCAATAAATACAAGGGAACCAGTTCCATTGGCAGCCATACATGCCCACGCCATAACACTACCTCCACCATGCTTCACTGATGAGGTGGTATGCTTTGGATCATGAGCAGTTCCTTCCCTTCTCCATACTCTTCTCTTCCCATCATTCTGGTACAAGTTGATCTTGGTCTCATCTGTCCATAGGATGTTGTTCCAGAACTGTACAGGGTCTTTTAGATGTTTTTTGGCAAACTCTAATCTGGTCTTCCTGTTTTTGAGACTCACCAATGGTTCACATCTTGTGGTGAACCCTCTGTATTTACTCTGGTGAAGTCTTCTCTTAATTTTTGACTTTGACACAGATACGCCTACCTCCTGGAGAGTGTTCTTGATCTGGCCAACTGTTGTGAAGGGGTTTTTCTTCACCAGGGAAAGAATTCTTCTGTCATCCACCACAGTTGTTTTCCGTGGTCTTCCGGGTCTTTTGGTGTTGCTGAGCTCACCAGTGCGTTCTTTCTTTTTAAGAATGTACCAAACAGTTGATTTGGCCACACCTAATGTTTTTGCTATCTCTCTGATAGGTTTGTTTTGATTTTTCAGCCTAACGATGGCTTGCTTCACTGATGGTGACAGCTCTTTGGACTTCATATTGAGAGTTGACAGCAACAGATTCCAAACACAAATACCATACTTGAAATGAACTCTAGACCTTTTATCTGCTCCTTGTCAATGAAATAACGAACTCCCATGAGGGAATAACATACACCTGGCCATGGAACAGCTGAGCAGCCAATTGTCCAATTACTTTTGGTCCCTTAAAAAGGGGGGGGCCACATATAAAATGTATTGTAATTCCTACACCGTTCACCTGATTTGGATGTAAATACCCTGAAATTAAAGCTGAAAGTC